>NC_056743.1:1322904755-1323012255 GCF_019279795.1 Protopterus annectens
GGGGTGGGTAAGTGAGTTAGGGTTAGGGTGCAGGTAGGGTAACTGTGCGGTAGTGTCGGACCTTGGGGTTAGGGGTGGGTAAGTGAGTTAGGGTTAGGGTGCAGGTAGGGTAAGTGTGCGGTAGTGTCGGACCTTAGGGTTAGGGTTTGGGTTAGGGCTAGTGGATATGTTATGTAGTGTACTGTGTTGTTTACGTGTAGTGTGTTGGTGTGATGGTGTTCGGTGTTTTGCGTTGTCGGTATTTTTTGTTGTCGGTCTTTTGGTGTCGGTGATTTGTGTTTTGGTTTACGCTTGTAAATCGAAGGTGATCCATATATATATATATATATATATAGATATATATACACACAAAGATATAATACATATATATATATATTTATATATATATATATATATATATATATATATATATATATATATATATATATATACATACACATACAACAGGTATTGATATATACACATACACACAAACCAAATATATATGTCATTGTAGATATACACATGTACATAAATAGGTTACTTTACAGCAATTAGGGGTAACATATTTACAGACCGGGCATATGTGACTGGGAGGTCCAATAAATAAACTTTGTACTCCCCACACCGCCCAGCTAGGCAGGTCAGACATACAGACAGGCAATAAAGATAAATACACTGCTGCTGTCCAAAACACCGGCAGAAAAGTACCAGTGGGAGAGATCTGCAAGGTCTACACTTTAAACATGGATAACGGTGTCCCTTGTGGGACCCCAAAAATTCACTGTAAGTGTGAACCCGTGGTTATCGATGCAAGCAGGATGTAGGTGTACATGGAACAGTAGGTTGTGCAAGTGTGATAATACATGGGTTGACAAAACGTACGACATGTGTCCCAAGATGGGGAGAGTGGGCAATGTGTAGGGGTGTGCTCATACCCCAGCTGCACTCACAGTAAGTATTTGTCATGAGTGCTGTAGAGGGGTGCCAGGTAGGTGAATCATGGGTATGCAATGATGGGCTTAAGTGTGCAGGTGCTGGTTGGCAGAGATGTAGTAGGCCCGCCCGGTGGAAGTCATTAATATTCCTATGTGGGCATAGCAGATGCCTATACCTCCCAAACATGAAGAGCACATCTACCAGATAGTCTGTAAACCATCGGGGGAATGCAAAGGGACCAAATCAGTGCCGTGTACCCGATTAGCATGGACGTCCATGGCTATGAATCAGAATGTAACAAAGTCCAACTAAGCACTTCCAGAACTAGTGACGTTAGGTGGACAGGTGGTGGAATACAGGTAATGACAGATGACAACATGTATGAGTCATAAACAGCATGTACCTCGACAAACGTGAATGAATACATATGCTCTGTGACTGTCAATGTGTCTGGTTAATAGAACCAATCATCTAAATGTGTCCCACAGGGTGTTATGCAGTATTCCTGATACAGTATTCATTCTCCCTCATTGGTATGGGAGGTCTGCTAGTGAGGGAAAGTGCATAATTTGCTGACCACCTTAGGTAGATGATATCATCATAGATGAGGTTTACTACCCGTACACCTTTGAGGGACACACCCATCTGGGCAGTTGTGTCCTGCAAAATGAATGTTATGGCACATGGCCTGTGAGTTTGGGAAAGGAGGCCATATATTGTATGTAGTGGTGTCAGAAATTAATTTGTTGTATTAGAAACAGCTACATGTAATAGGAAACAGTCTTAGCAATTATAATGCTACAGGAATAACCTTAATGTATGCAAACCATTGAAGTAGTCAGTTTACTACTGGCTGTGGGTATGTGTTGTCTTGACACATGTGATAGCTCTACATATAGGATCTATAGGGCCGCCACCATTCCGAATGGCCAAAGTGGAACCTGCTCTGTAGAAATGTCAGATGTACCAGGGCAGAACATACCTACAGCCATGCATAGTACAGAAATATACATATCAGCACAAATCAAAGCGTAGTCTAGCAGCAGTAAAGTTGCTTATGCTACTACACATAACATATCGACGTGTCAGGTATACAAGACCTGTAACAAGCAACCACTACAGACAAGTAGAATATGAGAATGTCTCCTAATCAGGACAGTTGCAATGGCCAGAGTATTGTCACATGGCATATGCCTAATGAGAGACTGTCCCATGCAAAGTGGGAAAGGTGTTACTCCGACAGTCTCCCGTCGTGCAATCTGAAAGGTGGAAAACGTACAGTAGATATGCGGTAGCATGACTCGGTGGACAGCTGCGTTAACAAAATAACAGTCACATGTCAGCATTGCAGAGTATCGGTTCCCATGTATCAGGCAGATGGGAGCAGATCGTATGATGAACATGCATATATGATTACGTCACTGGACAGGCCGCCGAGTCCATACAGTCGAACGCCTGCCGTCACCAAATGGTTAGACATACCCGATACTGTAGTCATGTAGTCCGATGTAATACACATCACAAGGGATCGCCCACACCCAGTGTGAGTGACAAATGTAAGCACAAATGTCGGTGAGCGAGTGGCTGTAAGCGTGTTTGTCTACCAGTATGCCTGTAGTGCACTGTCAAAGAAATGCAGAGTCTAAACGGGTATAAGGTGCTGTAACCAGAGGTCAGCAGTGCTTAACACTGTGCAAACCCACGCACAACTGCACCCACCTGCTGGAATGTGTCTCACCCAGTCCGTATCCAAAGGCGTTGGTCTGTCCGCAAACAAAGAACCGTCCTATTCACATGTTGGTAGCAGTACCCTGCGCACATAGCTCATGTGAATAAACAATAGACCATGGCATATGTACAGACAATAGACCACACACACACCATACAGCACAGTCATCCAACAGTATAACAATGTACTGGCAGATATGTCTGGACCACTGGTGTATGCATGCCTGTCCATCTTGTGTTTCAGTGTGTGAGCATGCCCAGTATGACTGTTACGCATGTCGTCGACCGACATTATCGTCATACCGTCATGTGTGTGAGCATGCCAGGTATGGTCAACTGTATTGCATGTGTCACGTGTCCAGATAGTCAGTACTGTGTTGCCGACCCCTCCGTTCTACACGGACAGGTGTCATGCTGTGTCTGCAGGGTAGCTAATGGTCATGTGGCATTGACAGTTGCTACATGTCTGCATAGCGTGGGGGGACATCTAACCGCATCCACAGTCCTACACAGCACTGGGGGTGGCGCACATGACTCTCACATGTGTAGGTTGGACGGGGGGCACAGCTGACAGTTGTACACATCTGCCACTACTGTACTGGTATGCCAGGTACTCCATGTCAGTGTGTGGAACCTACCTAAATTGCCATTTGGGGGGATACCAGTGTACGTCAGATCTCAGCTTTAAATACCAGCATAGTGGTGTTGGACGTCCGAGCTTTCACAACCTACATCAAACTGCCTGGCCTGCTGTAGTCTGTGTGTGTCTCTGGGGGTTGGGGTCATTCATTGGGCATATCCATAGGCCATTGTATATCATTAGTCTGTATTGGTCTACACCTGTCCAGCTGCATGGAACGTGTGTGGGCTGTATGGACACACATGTTGGTCAGTCCATAATCTGCAGTGGGTTAGAACACCCTGTGTACTACTGGCTACCATTGTGACCCCTGTATGTGCTACAGACATCATGGTGCCACTATGGACGTGTACTGTCTGCTGCCCTAACATTTGGCCACCAAAGTCTCTTGTATGCTCACATACATACCATAGCAACAGGTAAATACACATTGTAATACAACTGCCAATTTTTAGGTCAATAGACATACCCTGGGTGTGTTCCGGACCTCAGGATGGTGCTGGAGGGCTGTCTATGTCGGATGCACACAGTGCACCTCCTATACATGTCCGAGCACAGGTAGCGTCATGTTCGGCATCCATTGTACTGTGTGTGGGTCAGAGAGGGTGAAATCCCTGGGTACCTACTGTGTCAGTGCATGTGCCTTGTGTTGCCTCACTGCCAAGGGCAGGTCATACTGTGCATGGCCCATTCGCCGACTGGGCCCTGCTGAGATAGTTCCTTCACCAAGTCACACTTTGCCTGTACAGGCCTTGGCAGTGGTGTTGGGACGTGTGGCCCTGCTCCATGCTGTTCCTGCTACAACTGTTACTGTAGGATCAGATTGTGTAGCAGAGAAAATACCATAACAATGTGTGTGCATGTAGCTAGCGAATACTGCAGGGCTCCACCGGATGTGTCCAGATACCAGAACCGTGACCTGAGCATCCGAAAGACATGCTTAATTATATGTCTTGCCTGTGCATCTGCCTCATTATGGTGTGAGTGTTCAGGTGTGTGTGCATTGCTGATGGGTGTCATCAGCCACGACACCAGTGGTTACCCAGCATCCCCTACTAGGAGACTGTAGGGGATGTCCATATTGGCAAAGGTGTGGTACAGCTGTGTCCGAATCCATATATTGGAATATCTTAGCTTCCAGGGCAGACACATTCAATCTAATGCCCTGGCCATCGCATATGGCCTAGCTGTTGGAGGATATGCCCCTGCAGTGAATGTAGGCCCTACCCTGCTCACTGCATGGTGCTTTGATGTGAACATGTGTGCAGGCTATAGCACCCAGTATCCCAGGGTAGTCAGCCATGTGGTTGAAGAGATGCATATTGCTGGTCTACTAATCACGTGTGTTGAGGACATGTACATTCTCACTAGCATGTGTTGACATGGCGTCTGTGAACTGGTGCAATACTCTGGATGCAGATGCCTGTGAGATCCCCATGATCTCCCCAGTTGTGCTTTGTGAGGTACCTGTGGCTGGTATACCTAGGCCAACACATACCTTGGTATCCACTGTGATGGGTTTCCCTCAGCCTGTTTGATGTGTCAGGTGTGGCAGGCACAGGTCAACAAGCTGCTGTAGGAGGTCTCTGTCCACCCCATAGTGCTCCACCATCCCCAGCTCATGTAGCCCCTGGTAAGTCATCCTGGGTCTATAAAGTCTTATGTCACCCCACTAAGGGTTGTTCGGCAGCATACACATCCTCACTGCCCTCAGTCTCCTACACATGTTGGTCTATGTTGCCAGCTGCAGCCCTTCTCATTTGGTTGGACTGTGTTGTGAAATGTCCCCGCAGGTATACACCGGTGGTGTACAGTGCGGAAGAAACCTGTGTGTAAAATGCTTGCTCACATTACCGTACTGTTCAGGTGTGGGCTGGCCATGTCATGTGCTGATTGTGCTGATCATCACCTGTTTGTGCAGCCTGTACACCCTGACTACCCCACTACTGTTTTTGTCCCTCCCAATGTCACCAGGCAGGTATAGACACACCCCTAGCTTAGGCGTGCTACGGCAGGAGCACTCCCGAGGCACAGTTCTGCAATGTACTGACAGTATGCCTGACCTCCCTCCCATGCTGTCAACTATATTCGAGCCCTGCACCCGGCTAACTACACACAGGGATCTGCATCACACCCTGGGGATAAATGGGATACACTATTGTCAACCTCATCTGCATAATATAGTCTTCTAATGAGTAGTTATATGACCCATACCGAACCTCCAAATTAATAACCACTGCTTAGAGTCGCTCAGATCCGTACACAACTGGTAGCAGGTGCCTTACTGTCACCATATTTGATGTCCCATGGTCTTCCCAGCAACACAATAACTGGTGTCTACATGACTACAACCCAGGATCCTGCACACAACAGATGATGTGCATTACCACTACCCCTTGGCAGATATACATACATCCGAGGTTATCACGTACAGATCATCCGGCACAAACATTCAATAGTGCTGATGTCCCCAGACATATGTTTATATCTATGTCTATCTCTCTATATGTACATATATCATATATATTATATGTATACGTATATACATACATACATATATATATATATATATATATATATATATATATATATATATATATGTATATGTATATATACATACATACATACATACACACATATACATATACACACATATGTAGATATTGCATTTATATCACAACAGCGGACCACATGACAGCAAAGCATTAGACAGGAATGAAAAGGAAACTACATGTGCCACCTGCATCATGTAGTGTTGTTACTATCAAGGCACACGTGTTATGTTGCATCACACGGGGTCAGACTGTATTAAGGGTAAGAGTAGGGCTCCTGACATTTACTCACCAGACCTATTGACGAATGTATGTATTGACAACCTAGTGTCTTGGCAGAAAATGCGGGCTGTGGACACTATATAGGTCAGCAACAAAACACACTGAACACATCCCGTAGCTTGCCACCCACAGATACCAACACATAGAGTATAACTGCCAAACACACACACCTGCCATGCCTTGAAATCAAGTACCTACCTGTCTATTCTACCACACTACAGCATTATGCAGTAACAGAACGCGCTACCGAGTTTCAGCATCACAGTACTCCCAGAGGCATACTTCTGGATGGGTGACATCATCAGCAAAGGCAAAGACGCCGATAGGGAGTGTACGGAGAGTGAGCTGTCTAAAAACATTATTCTGTTGCCAGGCAGCTGGAAACACACACACATGCGGCAGGGCTGGGATTTGAACATACACTTAACTACCTTATCACACTACAGCATTACACAGTTATAGAATGCACTACCGAGTTTACTGAAACACAGCACTCCCAGAGGCATACTTCTAGGTGGATGACATCATCAGCAACGGCAAAGACGCCGATAGGGAATGTATGGAGAGTGAGCAGTCTAAAAGCATTCCCCAGGCAGCTGGAAACACACAGCCACTTGGCAGGGCTGGGAGTCAAACATACGCCTAACTACCTTATCACACTACAGCATTTCACAGTTACAGATCACACTACCGAGATTACTGGAACACAGCACTCCCAGAGGCGTACTTCTAGGTGGATGACATCATCAGCAAAGGCAAAGACACCATTAGGGAATGTATGGAGAGTGAGCAGTCTAAAAGCATTACTCTTCCACACACCTTTTTAACCACGAATTAAGTACAAAAACACAAATCCAAGTGCTTTTTACCAGTATTTCTTCTTTCCTTTATTAGCTCTCGATCTGGTACCTCGGCCTTTCGCCTTCAAGGATCACAGAAAGTGTATGCTTCACACAGCTTTTTATACAAATGCATACACATTCAATAAACAATTAGCACAAACAGCTTATCCAGTTATACAATTATTCAATTTTAACAGCTAAATCAACATTACATCAAATTCATCACATTTTGCTAAAAATATTATTATTTATAAATATATCTATTTTTCTGCACATAATATATAATAAATTCATATGATTAAATACAAAATTATTAATAACAAAATCAGTATATAAACAGAAATAAATTATTTTTTCTATTATTCATTTCTTTTTTTCTTTATTTACTGTTTTAATCAGATCTAAATAGCCAGTTCCAAATTTAATCCAAAGGGCTTTAGAGTTCCAAATTTTAAGATCATCTTAGTCTCTAATTCAAGTAATTTATAAAGATAATTATTCCCTCCCATAGAAAAGGGTTTCCCCAAAACACAAAATTTAAGACAATCGGGGGAACCACCATCCCCGGGATTCATGAACCTTGCACCAGGCGCATGCATAGCGTAGGCGTTACAACGCCAAATATGGCCGCCGAGCAATTCATGTACGATCCAATCCCATGTGCACTACCGGCGTGCACCGGATCTGCGCAGCCCCCGGTGTAGGTATGCTAAACACCCCATGTGCGGTGTTGCACCATGCAAATGAAGGCATATAGCGATTCACGAAGTGGCGCAGGCGTAGCATAAGGCCACGGCAATGTAAACCAAAAAAAACGGTTTACATTTTCCCAAACATAACATAGGAGTAACGGAAGAGCGTCAGACCCAGGTATCACACTGGTACCATATGCCAATGGCGAAATACACAGACAATGTCAAAAGAAAATATGCACAGCATGTAAATAACAACTTAAATGGCATGTCCACAGAAACTCACATCAGAACCCTAGGACATGTTTGCGGAAGGTGCAATACAATGAAATAATATAACAATGTTATAAAACAGCAGCGTAATACACAGCAGGTTCACAGCATAATACACCATGGTATGCATGGAATGCCACAACCACGGTGCAAGGGTTGCCAAGGACTCGCGGCAGTGTTCGGCATGGTAACTATGAATTAGTAGTCAATGCCATGCAAATGAGGCAGATAATACTGAATCGCAAATCCCCCGCCGGCGTAAGGCTGTACCAAATGGTGCAGCGGTAATACACCGAGGAGTGGCTCAGAGGGAATACATATCATCTGCAGAGGGGTGTGCCACCGTAGCAGGAAGCACATTGGAGCACAGCAAACCTGGGCTGTACATCGCAAATCACAGCTGCAGGACCGGGGTGTGGGGTAATAGTTCAGCTGAGAGCACACAATGCGCGCAGAAGTGCATGTGTACGAGGATGTCTACATTCCCTTAACCTAGTCATGTGACATTCGCCCCTCAAACAACATCGGAAACAGGAAGGTGATGTCAAGAATATGAGGAAATGCGGAAGAAGTTTAATTGGAGTACTAATGAGCAATCAACACTAATCAACCCACGAAGGCCAGTCGGCGGCAGCTGACAACTCTTCATGCAGAAACCTGCAAAACGGGATAGGGGAAGCATATGAATGCAAAGAAAGTAGGGGAGGTAGCAGATTGCAAAGATAGAAGACCTGACACAGCAGAGCAAAGCAGACAGGCAGCACAACGGCGGCAGCACACAAAACGCATGATATGCCATGTCCCAGAAAGTACACATGACAGTGCTCTGCAGGATGCATGCCAGAAATAGTAGGTGCAACGTGCAGAAATAGTAAGGGAAGGTTGAAAGGTAATCCATGGCAGGCAAGAGTAATGCAACACCAAAGGCAACAGCGTTGTAGTTCCATCGGTAAAACACGGAAGATAACCCCCAGATACGGCCGTACAAACACACCCTATGACATCATCGGTGTGCACAGCACAATAGTATAAAGTGTGAATGCACACAACACACAGCCGTGTATTCCCAAACGCGGCACCATAGGTGTAAACACACGGGGAACTTTTAAAATGTACATGTTGGGTGCTGCCGTGGCTGTGATCCATCAGCATGTGTTAGAGACAGACGGTGTTGTGGAGGAGGGTGCCGACAACCACCGTAGGCCTCGGAGGAGAAGGAGAGTGTTCAGACCAAGGGTAACCTACCAGGGGCTACAAGACCTGGAGATAGTAGAGCGTTACAGGGTGGACAGGGACACGTTACAGCAAATAGTGGAGCTGTGCCGGCTACGCCTGAGAACAAGAAACAACAGAGGGGAACCCTTCCCAGTGGACACAAAGGTATGTGTAAGCTTGCGAATACTGGCCACAGGTACCTTTCAAAGGCCAACTGGAGATATAATGGGCATCTCACAGGCATCAGCATCCAGGGTACTACACCAGTTCCTGGATGCCATGTTACCACATGCCAATGAGCATATATACTTCCCCAGATCTCAGGAGGATTTGGCTAGCAATATGTGCCACTTCCACCGTGTGGCACAATACCCGGAGGTACTGGGTGCGATAGACTGTACGCACATACAAATTAAGTCACCACCTGGTGAGCAGGGTAGACGCTACATAAACCGCAAGGGATTCCCCTCCATCAATTGCCAGGTCATGTGCAATGCTCAGGGCATTATCATGGATGTGTGTGCTGGCAGCCCTGGAAGCTACCACGACTCCCATATCTGGCATGCCTCACAGCTGTATCAGGTATTTGCCAGCAGGGGACATCCCACAAGGCCATCTCGTGGGGGATGCTGGCTATGCACTGGAGCCGTGGATGATGACTCCCATCAGAAATGCACACGCACACATGCAAGAACGCCATAATGAGGCACACGCACAAACCAGAATAATCATAGAGCGTGCGTTCGGGATGCTGAAATCACGGTTCCGGTGCTTGGATACATCTGGTGGAGCCTTGCAGTACTCTCCAGGCACATGTGCCCACATATTCATAGTATGTGCCATACTACATAATATGATCCTGCGGAAGCAGCTGCTGCAGGGACATAACGGTGAAGGGCCACAAAGCCCACCACAACTGCCAAGGCCAGTCCAGGCACAGAGGGTTCCAGACCAGGAACACACTGTGCCAGCCCCAGTAGGCAGACGGAGGCGTACCCAATATGTCTACACCTTGGCAAAGAGGGAACGTATAGCACATACTCTGACAGCATAGGCCCCATGGACTGACACCTCCCTACCTGCACACACAGTGAAATGGACGGCACACAAACATGACCACCTGTAAAGTGTACTGTATGGGTGGCCTCATGTGTGACTCCAACATAGGCAGCCCCCAAATACTGTACACCCAACAGCCAGTGGAGCATGTAACGCCAACACCTGAACAGTACGCGGGTCCTACAGCATACGTTGCTGTATGCCTGCCACGCTCAAGCAAGATGTATACATATAAATATATATATATATATATATATATATATATATTTATATATATATATATATATATATATATCTATATATATATATGTGTGTATATATATATATATATATATATATATATATATATATATATATATATGTAGATAGATATAATTATATATATATAGAAATATATGTACACATATACATATATATATACTACAGTTAAGACAGAGAATTAGAGGGATATAAGGTGACTGAGATGTAACCCGCGATATCTGTACATAGTATACATAGTGAAACGACAACCTGAACATCCGGGTGGTTCAACATAAGAGGATACCGCCAACCATGGAACGGGTAACATACCGATATGCATAACCACGAGGCGGAAAGATCGCCAGACCACAGTACTGTAACAGTACATGCGTGTGTAATAGTATGATGATATGGAGGGAGAGGTAGACACCGCCACCGGTGTTGCAGTCCACGTAGGTACTGTGTGCAACCGTCCCCGTGAGTGCCGTAGTATGTGTACGTGTGCGGTGAGGGTGCTGTGTGCATCGCTGTGTGAGTGCAATGTGTGTGTGTCTGCAACATGTGTATGTTGGTGCCACGTTAGAGGCAGAGCGGAATGTTAGGTGTAGGCATACGGTAAACTAGCCTCAGGCATATGTACACTACTAGTCCCAAAGTAGTAGTGACAGCCCCACCCTGGCTAGGTGTGTCGCGACATAGAACGATACAAAGTGAATATGTCCCAGATGGTAGCACAGGAATATACCCCATATGAAATGGAAAGGACGTATGTAATAGTCATGCCTGTATGTATGACACCGATATGTTAATTGCAATAAGATATGTTGGCAAAGTCACACAGCAATAGGTATGTACCGCGGAAATACGTATGTGCTACCCCAGTACTGACTGTGGCCACGTGTCAGCCCGTAAACACCGCTGTGTGTTCTACAAGTGTCAAACAATCATTTCCCATCTGAATATGTGGCAACCACTGGCAAACAGGCTATCCCAACAACAGGACCACAATGACTGCAAATATCTGGGACAGAATGACAAGGGATAGTTGTCACGTACACACAACCGCTGATATACCACAGATGTTATGGAGGTATACATGCATCAAGCTCAGCCGCAGGTGATACCGACACCACATGACAACAGCCCAACCTACAATCCCATAACAAAAGACAATTAACTGTCAACTCTCCAAGTAGGGACGGAGCACACAGACAACTATACTGGTTATGTAGAGATGCAAGGCCCACAAACCGTATCCGTGACGTACAACCACCGACATCCCCCACTGTACATAATAAAGGAATACAAACCGTAACAGCAGCACAAACATACAGTCGGACAATGACATCTGCATAACCACAACATATCGCGTGGGGGACACAATTAAAGGTGGCTGCATAATTGCATGCATTGTAGAAATGCAAAAAATAGCCATGTTACAGTTTTGAATGCAATACTCCGTTATTATACGTCGGCAGGACAGGTACACCCACCTGTTGAAACAAATACTACACCTGTCACACACAATCCATGGGTGACATGAATGCAGACCATACTTGTTCCCATGCATAGCAGATGCAGTCACACAACGTAAGACAATACAGACCATCCCCACGAAGGTAGGGCGAATATCCAACGCCCAGGCGGAGAATCCAATTATACCCCAGTATCGATGCGTAATTACCGAATGGAGTAGATGCACGGGTGATATGCACGTAATTACTCACGTACACATAGCCGCTGATATACCACAGAAGTTACGGGGGTATACATGCAGCAAGGCCACCTGCAGACGATATTGGAACCAATTAACAACAGCCCAAGCTACACTCCCATAACAAAAGACTATTAACTGTTAACTCTCCAGGTAGGGATGGAGCACACAGACAACTATACCGTCTATGTAGAGATGCAAGGCCCACAACCCGTATCCGTCACGTACAACCACCGATATCCCCCACCGTAGATATTAAAGGAATACAAACCGTAATAGCAGCACAAACATACAGTCAGTCAATGACATCTGCATAACCACAACATCTCGCGTGGGAGACACAATTAAAGGCGGATGCATACTTGCATGCATTGTATAAAGGAATACAACAGCCATGTTGCAGTTTTGAATGCAATATTCCGCTATCATTCATCGTCAGGACAGGGACACCCACATGTCGAACCAAATACTACACCCTACACACACAATCCACGGGTAACATTACTTCGAAATATACCTGTCGCCATGCATAGCGGTTGCAGTTACACATAACATAACACAATACAGACCATCTCCATGAAGGTAGGGCAAATAGCCAACGCCCAGGTGAGGAATCCAATTATACCCCAGTATCGACGCGTAATTTCCGAATGGAGTAGATGCACAGGTGATATGCACGTAATTACTCACTGAGGAACAGCAATTGGTGGGATGAATTCACATGTTGCAGGTATCGACAGATATAAGGATGACTCTCAGGATATTCAAACCGTATGCTCATACTGAACCAGCAGTGTACAACGAAAGCGAAAGAAAACAGAAAAACGATACACGGAACGAAACACGGAACGAAATACCAACAAGGTATGTAGAACACATGATATGTACGGTTGTGTAATGCATGATGTGTATGACGAAGCTGTACTGTATGTGAATGGTGGTTGTAATTAATTACACTTGTCCGTAATGCAGAAAGTGGTGAAAGGTAGTTATGTAGTGATATCCTGCTGAGCATACCAATGCTTGTGGACACCGTGTGTACAGCAGTGGGACATCATGTACACAGCGGAGACACCACAAGGGCTGCCACAGGGGGGCATTAGAGAGAACAATGCCATACCACATGCTGTTGCTGGCAGTGGATGTCCAACAAGGAAGTGCCATAGCAGGGGATAGGACATGTATGTATACTGTCACAGCACGCATGTGTATGGGCATATACCGTTGATGTCATATGTAAGGTGCGGCCAACGTGCAAGTATGCCCTGCATTAGGAGATACTATGTGAAATATGTGTAATGTAAAGCTGTCTAGGTAGATATGACAGATATCATACACAGTATCACAGGCATATCATGCATAACACAGGTATCGCCTATTGGTATGTACAATAACGGGATACATATGGCCTGTAGGTATGGGACAGAGTAGTAGCATGATAGCTAGCCGAAATGGGAGGGACACCAAGTAACCATGCCCAAAGGACCTGCAGCAGCTGCACAGGTGCACAGTGGGCAACAATGCAGTCTGGCAGGTCCATGTGTAAACACATGTGCAGTGTACACAGTAGTGTCACCTCCCCATGGTAGTGTCCTGTGAACAGCAGAGGTGGGTGTCAACTGCACGTCTACACAGTACCGCTGCTGTGGTGGTACCAGAACTACGTGTCACTCAAACAGCAAGGGAGGTATCACATGAACAGTGCTACTGTGTGTCCCTGTGGGATGTGCACAGGACCTATGTTCCACAGCATGGTGTGTGTTGTGTTTGTGGAAGTAACACAGAAGCCCAGCCCATGCAGTGTGGCGTGTGTGCACATATCCAGGAGCAGTCCGTTCACACTGCCCACCGCAGATGTCATGTATGAGGGGTATATGCATCAGTAATGTGGAGGACATGGGCCGTGTCAGAGCAGAAGACACCACTGAGTATGTGGTATGCAGATGTGTACAGATGTGTTGTCTGTATGTCAGCCGCATATGTAAACCGTCTGAGCCTGGTAAACATCGTGGCATGACAATGTTGTGCCATGTAAAGCTGTAGCTGTTGTTGAAGGTACACCATAAATGTGTTATTGTACCCTTGACTGTGTGTAGATGTGTGTATTTCACAGGTACAATGGCTACCTATGTACCAGCATCACACACAGTACAGATAGGTGTGGCCTTGCAGAAGGGTATCCATGCCACAGTGGAATACGGTAACCACAGGACTGTGTGTGGCATATGTGTGTACAGCAACCATGTACAATGTGATATGTACGGGACCAGTATCCATGTGATAGTCAGTGGGTGAATGTTGTTATGCAAAGGTGATGTGCATGCACCATGTGTCATGCATCCTGATGCCATGATACTCATATGATGTATCCGCCACACTGACACCCGTATGGTTGGTATTGGTATGAGCTGGTGGAGCAATAATGGTGCTTGGTATGTAGGCGTGGGATATCTAGGCATGGACAGTACTCTGTGACAGCATGTTCTGTATGTAAGCATATAGTGAACATGAGGGGCCCCATGACTGAGGACTGTGTAATGCCATATGTAACTGACATGTAGTAGGTACTATGGTATGCTCACACCACTGTGTGTCCTGTCCATGAACCACATAGCATAACATCCTGAGACACAGGGTATGATGTGCAGGTGGATGTGTAAGCTGCCAATACCAGAACGTGGAATGGTGCTGAAGGGCAATGTGAGGACAACGTCTGATGTGTCGGCCTCCGTACCACCCCAACCACCCATGCAACGGTATGACAGGTGGCCAGCATGTGTATGTGCCGTGCTGTGGCATACACAAGCCCAACACGGGTGCTAGGAAAGGCCTCGAGGCCATCAATGTGTGTGGGAATCACGTTTGTGAGGATGTGCCCCATTGCCATTCAGAATGGTCCAGTCATGGGTGTATGACTACAGTCCCACACGTGCAATGCAGTGCCACCTGTGGGTAGTGCAAGAAATGCCGCTGTGCGGCGGTCAGGGTACACAATGTCCGACAACAGGCTAGCAGTGAATATAGTGGCCTGGTGCGGAGACATATACCGAACAGGTTGGTGGGACATTACAACCAGGGACATTGGAAGGTGACATCGGGCCAGCGTCCCAGGACATATCGTGTGCATGTCAGTACTGTGTATGTGTCCACAGGGACACTACGATGTCCATGTACGGATTGCGACCCTGTAGTGAGTGAGAGGGTGTATTGTCAGTAAGTACGCCATCGCCTGGCACGTTGCCAACAGTAGCTCGGTCTGCAATGCCTGGGTGACTATTGTATGTGACATCAGATGTGGATGTAGCCAAACAATACAGACATACCACCACAATGCCTGAGGCCCCACACTGCAATGTGCGGCAGTCATGTTTAGGTAGCTAGCCTTGGAGTATGTGATGATGGACCTCGAGGACCCACCATGGCTGACAAGTGATGCACCCCACACATGTGAATGTACACCACTGTGCAACAGCCTGCACATGTGGTTGTACATCATATGTGCATGGAACATGACCACCACAGTGGCGTCTGTGAACATGTCAGTACCACCATGTCTCTGTGTGGAATAGCATGGTTTCTGCAATTGTGTACATGCTACGGAAGCGCACTGTGGTATGTGTCAGCATATGTATGTGCACTGTCCATCTGCTGGGGTGTCATGCCATTAACAACTGCTGTCAGCAGACGTCAGTAGTACTGGTTGTAGTGCACATGTTCTGTGTATGCTGCGATGGGTGTGTTTCCAGGGTGTGGCTAGCAGGGCCATGTAGCATATGTGTTTAATCCACCAAAGAGGGGATAACCCCAGGTGCATCACACCAGTCACATGGAGGTATTGTGCATGCTAAGGGTAGTGTAGGTATGGTATGTGTTGTGTAATGTGTCATCCAGCTGAGCGGAGTGCATGACTCAAGCATGTGTAGGTACATGGGTATCTATTCCAGGGAAGTGTGGGTTGCTGTCAGCACATGGCAGTATTAGCTGTCTGAGGCCCAATGTACAGTATAACAACACAGACGGTATGTAACCTGTGGTGTACAATGTCGACTCTGTCGCATGTTACAATGTGTATAGCGGTCACAAACATGGGTATCTGCACATGGAGCACCTATGATGCATTGTGTTAGGCAACTATCCAGGATGTGTGCAAAACACTGTGTGATGTGTGAACCCCTCACCTGTGGGTGTTCCAGTCCAGGTATGTGCCTGGGAGGTACGATCCGTGTACAATCCGTACTCGCAGGCATGCTGCGCAGAGCATGGAGGCAGGTCCCAGTCACCGCAGAGATATGTGAGTGGTGCAATAGTGTGTGTGTCTCGCTTGTGTGCAACACAGTGGAAGATGCAAGCATTGTCCCACATGACCCCATGCCGTGCCTGCCTGTTACAGCCCTGCTGGAGACAGTTATGTGAAACTGCCACAGAGGCAGTATAGCATGTGAAGATGTACATGTGTGCTCCACACCCCAGGCCGATGGCTGCAGGTCATGAGTGCCACAGCATTGTGGTCGACCAGGACTGTCATAGCAGTCAGATACCACATGCCTGTACAATAACAGTAGGAGCATAGGCAACAGTTGCAGTGACACAGTAGGTCAATGTACAGTGTCCCTGTGTCCAGACCACTGCCTACTGTACACTTGGCTAGACACACACCCAGAGGGCTATAACACCAGTGAGCCATTGCATGTCCCAGTACACGTAGTCTGTGTATTGCCATCACAGGGCAGTCACAATAACATGTTGTATGAGAGATATATTGTACCAGGTGATGTGTCATGTGTGCGTATGTTGAGTTGCAGAGCTGTTCACCCATCTGCAACATCTCAGTGCATGATGCCTTGTGTAACATGATGTGTGGAACTGCAATGTGATCCACAACAGGGTCATCCGTGACTGGTGCATTGTGAATGGTGTAACCCATGGGTCTGCGGGATATACACTGGCGCTGTCGGCTGCCATGCTGGGGTCCACCAGTGGTGCCTACAGTGGTCATACAGACATACTACATACATTGTTCTGGCAGGAATGTCCATTGTTGTAGATGATGTGGTACTACGTGAAAGTAGGTGTGTGTTGTGAATGTTACCCATCCAGACGTGACCGCCAGGTGCAGTCATGGTTGTCGACAGCATCACACCCATCCACAGCTGTCAGCACCCTGTCCCCAGAATGGGTAACAGTAGCCCTCGTACTGTGTGACTAATGTGCAGATGGCGGAACACCTACTACTGGCTGGCTAACAGTGTCATCTAGGAAGGCTATATGATGGCTGGAATACGCTGCTCTAATGTATAATTATGGTATCCCAATGAATTACATTGATTCACATATAGTAAGCCATGGCTGGCATGTACACCGTATACAACAATGACTGTGTGACAGACCCAACCAATGTGGAGCCATGATGAACATGCACCCATTAGAACACCAAATGAGGTACGTTGCACGTAATGATGTACAACTGACAGCTATGGGAACAGCATGGATGCAGAAGCACATCCCCCACAGGCAGTACCGCTCCATGTTGGTAGGGGGGCATTGCACGAGTACGTGACAGTTGCTGTATTGCCACATGTATGGCATATCCGTCATATAGGGGTAGCACTGGTACGTGACTGTCGGACATGCCTGTACATACGACCATGTCCCACAGGATATGTGTTACGCGTGTACAACACCTGTTGTACCTTCATCAAGCTGTGAAGTGTATGGCTGCCAGTGTACCTGTGTGACATGTTGTGCAATGGGTGCAAAGGTATGCAGTAGCGCATTACATGCCCACATGTCCTGCACAGGTGCATAGCCTGAACATACAATACAAATAGGGTGTTGGATAATAGCAACCCACAAGAGGCAATGGGTACGGGTGGCAATCCACTATCACCTTTCCGGGTAAGGTGTGCATGTCCATGACACATTAGCACCTGAGATGTTAGCAGTACAGCTGTACAGGGCGGCATGCATATTTGATTACAAATACCCTTGCGTGTTCCACCACTGGCCTGTTGACAGACAGACACCAACACAATGTGCAGTATTGACACGTGCACAGCACATCACCGCTGGCTACAGTAGAACAGGGTTACTGTGTTGACATGTGCACAGAACATCAGCGCCAGCCACAGTCGAACACGGTATGTGTTGAACCCCACCGTCATTGTAGCCCATGCCACAGACAGACGTGTTATGCATCTGTGTATGTACGGCTGGGAATGGCCCTGGCCTAGCAGTATAGCTGTGTCAGTGTTGCGAACAACATACTGAATGGGCTGTGTGTGTGAGGTGTGCGTCATACGTGTATGGTCTGATGGATGATACCAGCAGTGCCCCTGCTATGTGAACATCCCCGTCCCCATAAATGAATACCTAGGCTGTGCTCAACACCATGGTCACTGTGGGAGGGATGGTGCTGTGTGGTGCATATAATGGTGGTGACAGCAGGCACTGGATGTAGACATATGTGGTACCCATGTCAGGCCGGGGTACCATCCATGTGCATGGGATATCACCGTGTGGGCACATACAGCACTGTGTTGAACAATATCACAGCACATAGCACCTGTCAGGGGTAATGTGTATGCATGGATGTGCGATGCCAGCATGCACCATACACACCCCCACCAAGCAGCAAGCTGCCTACCTTGCAGAAGGCCATTGTCCACACCATGATGATGGACATGCGACATGTCCATATACCCACAGAAATGACATATGGAATGGACAGCCACCCTCCCAATACTGGTATCCCACAGGCGGGGCACATCCCTGTGCCATGTATGTGATATACCCTGCCATACCATGCAGCCCTGTCAAGCAAGGCTGCACGTGCCATCAGTCATACATGGTGCGATGGCCACATGGCACTTGCACTATCAACTGCCCAGATCAGTAATGTGGCACTGATGCACCTTGTGGTGTCACAAGTGCTGTGTGTCAGCATGTACAACGTGCGCGTGCACATGCTATGTATGACCATCCCTGCTAATGTCATATGATTAGACATTGTCCCATGTGTATCACATGTGCAATACAGGTGAGCCATGGCAGGTTGTCCAACACCCGTACAGTGCTGAGTAGATGTATATGGCACAACACATGCATGTACAGGTGTCCATGTGTATGTGTGCAGTGCCACTGCTGATGTCCATAACGGCTGCGTCTGTGATGCTATGTGACATATACACAGCATCCAGGTGAACAGTAGAACTGTGCACACATCGGGCCACGTGCTGATTGGTATGAACACAAGTGCAGGCAGGTACACATGTCCACAGCAGGTTACCATCTACATGGGGTATGTACAGTGTGATGAGTTGACACAGAGATATGATATGATACCCACTGCATAATGGTGTGACAGGTGTGACAGCAACACGTCAGCTGTGTCAGTGTCATGATGCGTCTCAGAGATTACTGTGCAGATGTCGTACATGTCATAGCAATGTATGTTCAGCGGTATGCCAGTACATCAGTGTGAATGTGACCTGTCACCATCATTATGTCTTACAGATAATGCCTCGTTCACGACTGCCAGCCTTCAGCCGCCAGAAGGATGAAGTAATCATACCGTTGCTCCATGACAACTATGACTTGCTATTCAGCCATGTTCCACAGCAAGCGCAGCAGCGGGATGACCTGTGGCAGGATATGCAGGAGGGTGAATGACGTGGGTGGCAACAACCGCACCTACCAGCAGGTACGCCGACACTGCACGGACCTCATACGGCATGCGAAACAGCGTGCCACCGCAATCACCAGAGAACAAGGTGGAACAGGTGGTGGGCCACCAACCCAGCCCCCACTCACACACACGGAGGAGCTCCTGGCCAGTCTGGGGACACCTAGGGAACAGCATGCAGAAACACTAGCCGCCATCGTGGAGGTGGGTGTCTCTCAACCAATGAGCCTGGAGCTGCCTGGTAAGTCAGTCTTGCATATGAGTATGATATCCACTGTAGGTGTAGGTGTCACTGTACATCATGTAAAGTAACAACACATGCCAGGTATATGGGCACACAAGCCGCATACTACAGTATGTTACGTTGTGTTTGCAGATGTGTGCATACCACATGCTATCACACAGGTACATGATGTGACATGCACAGTGCGAACTGTGGCTGTCATACAGTCATGGATAATGTTTATACTGTTGTGTCGCCCCTATACAGGTACCTCTGGCATGTCGCACAGACATGGGTCCGTCGCAGGTGAGACTGTTGTTAGTAACAGGCATGTTACAGTGTAGAGTTATTCGCCATGTGGCCAGGTATAACATGCACACCTGGGTTTTGTACCAGTCACAGTATACAGGTTGCACTGCCAGACACACACATGCCACCCGTGTGCAGTAGATACAACCGCTATTATACACCGGCATGAAACCACAGTACCTGTCAGTGTGATATGTGCAGTCAGCTATGCATACAATGGTGGAGGTGTTCTACAATGGATGCATATGTAGTATGCATTGGAACACCATTCGTGGTATGTACACAGTACCACACAGTGAGCAGTGATCTGGGCAGCACACAGGTGTCACCAATGTGACATATGCCCCTGCAGTGTGTGCACACGTTGTGACATGCCACCCGACATGTCCCACGCCCGTGGTGTTCAGTCTGCAATATTGTCACACCATCACATGACCTACACCCGACATAGCAAACATCCACACTGTTGTCTGCATAGCCCTCTGGATTGTGACACCTCTGACATCTATGGGTGTATGTCACATGGGACACCACAGGAATGGGTACACGATGCCCATCACACACAATTGTCCAAGACCCAGTCACACATGGCCATGGGTGATAGCCACAGGCATGTTGCTACACAGTACGTCTGATGTGGATAGACACTGTTGCACATTGTCCACACATAGTGCGATCATAGCCGTAGTGGACCACCTGTACATTTGATGTGGTACACCAGACAACCGGAATGCCTGTCTGCAGCCACCGGAGGTGCCACCGATGTCTACCATATACGTGCTGTGGAACAGCATGACTGTGTTGCAGTCATGGCAATGCAATGCGTCCATGTTATGCATCGCACAGCAACATACATGCGTCCTGTTGCCATGCAGTGGCACAGTGCCTGTACTCCCCACTGTATAGCTATGTACACGGCTCACACTAACCACACCTGCACATACATATTTGCTAAACATGCATTCTATCTGTAGGCTGTACACACAACACTGCACTGTGAAGCCCATTATGATGCGGTGCATGTGGCAGGACATCATTGTCACACATGTCCACATGTTACCGCACATGTCTGCGGATTACATGTCAAGGTAACGTCAGCCATGTGTACTGTTAACCTGTCTGTGGCCACATGGTGTATCACGGAGATGCATGCAAACTACCATGATTGTGTGTACTGCATGCCTACTGATATGACACCTGCTTGATGTAGTGTGCACCCCAGGGCGGTATGCATACTAACACTATTAATGTCTGGGCTGCATTCCCTGTGCTGTAGTGTGGGAATGCTGCATGCCATCTGCAATATCACATGCATGGTGTGCCTGCGTGTGTGTGTGTGTGTCTGCGTGTGTGTGTGTGCATGTGTGTGTGTGTATCTGCGTGTGTGTGTGTATGTCTGCGTGTGTGTGTGTGTCTGCGTGTGTGTGTCTGCGTGTGTGTGTCTGCATGTGTGTCTGCGTGTGTGTAATGTACCTTACAGTATGTCTTTGTATTCACAGGTGGTGTAGGTGCATTCCCCTCCTGCGGTCCATCTGATGTTAGTGTCCCCACAGATACTAGTGGTGATGACCATATGTATGAGGTACAGGCAGGGTTGTCAGGGGCAGAAGCTGTGCCATTGGTTACCATCCCACCTATGTCCCCCTCCTCCCCGCACACGGTTCTGATGCCGACACATACCACATCACCGTTGCCCATAGAGGAAGGACAGTCAGCGTCTCTTGGCATTGAGCAGGAATGTGTGGTGGCTACAGAAGGTGCGCCTACACACCATGTTGCCAGTGTAATGACTGGTGATGTGCCACACAGGCATGTGGCTGGTGCTGCTCGTAGGAGGACCTCTGGCAGACATGCACCTGCTGTACAGGGCGCAGCAGCTGGTATCACCAGACGCATGTTCCAGACTGTAATGGCGGCACAGGCATGTGCAGAACGGCAGAACCAAGAAGGGCAGAGGCTGCAGAGGGCTGCAATCCGTTCCCTAAATGACAACATCCAGTCATTGGCGAATGCTCAACAGCAGATTGCTAATGCACTGGATAGGCGATTAGGTGAAATGGTTGGAATCCTCGACCGAGGCATGGCAATCCGCGAGCGTGAGCTGTCTGTGCTGGAACACCTGGTAGGGGTGAGGCGTAGGACACGTGGGCGTAGGCCAGCAACACCACCTAGTGTAGGTCGACGTGTGTGTGCCACCCCTCATGCCCACTCACACAGTGCCGGTAGCAGCAGCAGTGCAGCTGGTGCTACACCGTCCACACCAGGACACAGCAGGCCACGTGGACATGGCCCTGGCCGGTCCCAGCATGGACACGGTTCCAGCAGACATGTGTCATCGGACAGTAGCCACTCTATACCTCCACCCGGTAGTGCCCGTGCGACCCCATGCAGGCACGGGTCACGTGGCTGCAGACGGACACAGTGAGCCATACAACCTGCACTGTACAGTCTGGGGCTGCCAATTATACCCCGTGTAGGCATCACATATGGCTGAACTGTGTAAACACATACCCACACACGGCAGACACAACTGTAGGGCTCCACCACATCCACATGCATTCTGCACAGTCATGCCCAGTAAACTCACCGGCCCTTACACACACACATGATGTCATCCATTGGTGCAGCCTATGCCCCTGGCAGACATATCACCCTGTGCATATGATGAAGCCTCTGCCGCATCCCTGTCATCCACACCATCGGTGCAGGGTTATGCAAATATATTCTGATGCACAGGGTGGACAAGATAGTGAGAGGTGTATGTGATACCTGTGTATGCATAGTGTGTGATGTGTATGTTGCAGTGGTTGTGTATGAAAACTGACTGGTGCGTATGTGACGTGGGTTGTGTACTGTCAACATGCAGCAGACATACCATGTAGTGCAGGTGCAGCATGCATTGAGCTGTGTTCACAGTATGTGTGACGGTTACATGTGTAGCACCATGTTGGTTCTGATAACCTGAATCCCTCCTATGGTGTACTCGCATGTGTCTACAGGGAGCACTGTTATCGGTCCCCCACGTGTAGCTGTGGATTACCCACAGGCACATCTGGCAATATCAGCATACCACATGTACCCGCAACCTGCCTGGACACCTACATAGGTTCATAGGTGTATAGGTACATACTAGGCTATCTGCCCTAGGGCATTTATAAGCCTAGCCAGAGTGTGTGTGGCTTTCACCACCCCTTAGGATGAGGATACTATACCCATTAGTTTGCTGTGCCTCTGTCCAGCAGTGACACAGAGATGATTCCTGGGGTATACCTACGATCTCCCATCCACTCGTCAAGCTTTCTCTTGAACAGAGTCAGTGAGGGGTTCTGCCTCACAAGGACTGGGATTCTGTTCCATAGTGTAGGGAGTCTCTGGGTGATGAACCTGTCCCTCCAGCACGTCCTATTTATATCCGTGTTGAGGTTTGTGTCTCCTGCTCTCGTGGCTCTGGTTGATTTGGATCTTATGAGGTGGAGCATGTCCATTAATTCCGGGTTGGACATGGCCTTGTATGTCAGGCACAGATCACCTCGGAGCAGACGGTATGCGACTGTATAGAGCCGGAGTTTCTTCAGTCGGGCAGCGTGTGACATATGTTTGAGCCCCTTTATCCTTTTGGTGGGGAACGTTTGGGGTCCTTCCAACTGCTGCAGGTGTCAGGTTAGGTACATTCAGAATGGGGCGTTGTACTCACTCATTGGTCTGATAAGTGAAGAGTACAGGGGTACAATGACCTCCCCTGATCTGGATGTGAATCCCTTCATGATCAGGTGGGCAATGTAGAAAGTCTTCCTAACCACATTGGCAATGTGAGTGTCAAAAGAGAGGTTACTGACAAGTTGGGTCCCCAGGTCCCTGATAACGTCTTCCGTGTTTAATGGATTACCACCTATGTGGTAATTAGGGGTTACCTTGTTTTTCCCAAAGGGTATGACTATACCTTTCCTGGCATGTAGCTTAAGGCCATGGCTCTGGCACCAGTTATCCATTTCTATGAGACCTCTGGTGGATGTCTGTGTCTGATGGGGTGTCGATTATGATGCCCAGTTTGCAGCCATCTGCATACTTTGTCAGCCACAATCCCCCTATGTTTGCCTGCACGTCAGAAAAATAAATGCTGAACAAGAGAGGGCCCAGGACTGAGCCCTGTGGGACACCGCTCGTGACCGGCTTAGAGTCTGACATGGCACCAGGAACTCTAACCCTGTGGGTTCTGTCCTTGAGCCTGTTTGCAACCCATCTTGTGACATATGGGTCTACATCTACACTGGTGAGCTTTTCTATGATGCCCGCGTGGGGTATTGTGTCGAACGCTTTTGCTAGGTCATGGTAGGCTGTGTGAACTGCCTTACCCTCATCAATGGCCTTAGTGACTCTTCCGAAAAGGTCGACCAGGTTCAAGAGGCAGGATCTGCCCTTGACAAAGCCGACTTGGGTATGATCCAGTGTATGTAGGTCCCCAATGTCTTCATTTATGAGCCGCATTATGATCCCCTCCATAGCTTTGCAGACAAGGCTCATCAAGCTTATAGGGCGGTAATGTCCAGGGTCCGTAGAAGCACCGCCTTTGTGGAGTGGGACCACAGTTGCCGTACGCCATTCTTTGGGTACGTATCCTGTAATAAGGCTAAGATTAAACAGCAGCCTTATGTGCGGGTTTAGGTCCTCATTGAGGTCGTGTAGCACATAGCCGGGGACACCGTCCGGTCCCATTGATGCTGTGTTTTCTGCTTTAGAGAGAGCAGCTCTCACCTGGGCATCTGAGATGTTTGGGAGGCTAGACTCTGGTGGGATAGATATCTCTCCTCTTGGGGGGGGGGAGAAATATGCACGGAACCTGTCTGCCAGTATGTTGGCAATGTCTGTGGGTTCAGTGATCATTGTAATATTCTGGACTAATTCTGAGCATAACTGTGAGCTTCCACCCATGTTTCTACCATAGCTAAAGAAGGCCTTATGGTTGTCTTTTGTGTCTTTCACGAGTCCTCTCCCACAGGTGGCCTTGGATGATTGTATGAGTGATCGTATTTTACTGCTAGTATTGATCAGAGATGCCTTCCCTGTTAGGGATTTTGCTCTGTCATGTAGTAGCTTTCTCCTCTTGTTGTAGAGTTTGTTTCTGGCTGGGGTCCACCAGACCGTGCACCTGCCTTTGGTGGAAAGTGTCCTGATGTTATTAGGGATTGCTTGATCCATACATTCCTGAAGGTGCTCGTAGAAGGCATTTGTAAGGGTTTCAGCAGCGTGGGTTGTGTTTTCCACTGGCTCGGAGACCTTGAAGGGTACCACTCCAGTCTTAGAAAGTGTGAAGTTTGCTTTTGAGAAGTTCTTCACCGTGGTCTCCTTTGCTGGGGTTGGGGGCGGGATGTGGATCTCCAGTGAGATGAATTTATGGTCTGATCTCACCAATGAGGGATATACATCTGGTGTGGAGCATTTTGTCCCCATGTGTGATGATCAGGTCTAGTATAGTTCCTCCTCTTGTGGGTATGGTGACTAGTTGTTCCATAGCATTTGGGTGTATGAACTCCAGGAACCTTTGGGCTAGGGTATTGGGTCTTGGGTAATGTTCCCGGTCTATGTTTGGGTAGTTGATGTCACCCAATATGATGGTGTTTGGAGAGACATTCATACTCTCCAGTGTCTTCATGAAGGCTGTGTGGGTATCCTGAGTTTGAGAGGGTGGTCTGTAGCATGCTACAAACTGTAGGGCAGTTCTACCTATGGTTAATTGCACCTGGATGGCCTCCGCTGCTACGTGCGTTGCCACTAACCTGGAGGTGTGGGTATCCATTATGCATATGGAGACTCCCCCTCCTTTTGTGGTTCGGTCCGGATTTGGGGCCGGAACGCATGATATGAGGTATAACCTGATAGTGCTGGGGTGCTCTCAGGAGCCTTGAACCAGGTTTCAGTCACAGCACAGACATCGATGTTCTACATACTGAGGAGGGCTTTGAGGGCATACAACTTGAGGTTTAGACTTCTGGCATTGAGCAGTATTACCCTTAGTTCTTTCCAGGTTTGTTGTCTAGGGCGGTAGGTTTATCATTTGAGCCTTGCCTGAAAAAGGCACCATGGTGGTGGCAGGAGCCTTTGCCAATATCCGGAAGCCCAGGGGTGACAGGTGCAAGCCGTCCCTTGCAAAGCAGCGTGGCTTGTCAAGCATGTCATCCCAGGCAAACAGACATTGGACCCCCTTAGACTGACACCGGTAATTAAGCCAATTATTAGAGCTGATCATTTTGACTCTGTATTGTGGCATCATTCTTGGTGAGGGTAGGATACTGCTCAGGGTCAGGGCCACACTGGCCTGGGCTACATAATCTGAGAGCCCCTCTATGTCTCTTTTCATGTAGTCCAGGGAGGTATGTCTCAGGTCGTTCACACCAGCATGGACTATGACTGCGTCATACTTGTACATGCTGCGGAGTGACCTGAGTGCTTGTGTTATGTGGCAGATTCTAGCGCCCGACAGGCAGCCTACTGTGATCATTTCCTTGTTCAGTCTGGTGGGTGGGACGTCAGTGTGTCTGACTATGGTGTCACCTATAACAAGTGTGTCTGGCGTTGTGTGTGGCCTTAAGGGCTGTGACTGTTTAGCACACTGACTTTGAGAACTATGTATTGCATGTCCTATGTCTTGAGGAGGCAGTTGCTTGGGTGTCTGCTTTGGAGGCCTCTGTAGTTTTGGTATATGTTTGAACAGTGCCTCCGAGTATGTCTTTGTGTGTTTATGTGTTTGTTTTGCAGTTGTGATAGTTCTATGTGAAGCTGGGTTTGTGGTGTTCATGGTGTCCTTCTCCTCCTGTCTGGTCTTGCCAGTCCTGAGCTGAGAGAGCTCAGCCTCCAGTTTGGCTATATAGTTGCATCTCTCACATGTATTTGTGTTTTGCAGGTGAAGGTGTGGGTTACCTGTGTACATGAGGCAATTGTAACATTGCCTCAGGATGCCCAGATTCACCAGCTGAACAGGAGAGGACGCTAGCAATTGACCCTTCGACATGCTAGAAAACGTGAAAGCGTTTGCTGTGTAACTGAGTCAGAAGGGACCTATAGGGAAATGGGTACTCAAGGGGATTCTAGGCTAATGTAGTACTTTGTTTAGTATATATATACTTTACCGATATAAGAATGCTTTAGGAGCAAGTGCTGAGCTTTTGTGATAGAGAATAGACAGTTTAGATTGCAAGTAGAGAAGTTCTAAGGGAAAACTTGAAGAGCAGAATGTACGGAGCCAGACATAGTTTAACGTTGTTTACACAGTACATGACACACATGTCCACACATATACTGCACCTGATGCCTGTGGTCGGTGCCACAGGCTACAGTGGACAGAGACATCACATACATGGCAGGACACAGTACAGGTATGGTGACATTGTGCAGGTGTCGTACACAGCGTGCTGGCCACTGACCTCAGGTGTCACCTGTCAGCTGTGGTGCACGCTGTGCAGCAGTAGGACTCTGTACCAGTACAGGAATACGGCCGCAATTGCGGGGTGTACACCACTATGGCGCATGCCCCATAGTGTGCAGATGGGGACACCTGCCTGTGTGGTCAGCATCCTCACAATACAATGCACCCACAAGCCATGTCACAGGGGGCGGACTTGCACAGGTGGCCAGTATGGCTCACACCTATGGCATCGACAGGGTTGTGCAATGCAGCACCAGTACGGGATGGTCACCTTGTGTGGTTAGTGTCCGTTCACAACAGTATATCTGCATACACCCTCACACCAGGCAGCAGACATACAAACATGTTGACACACACACATGGTGGTGACCACACATGTATACACGGAGAGACGACGTGTTGCATGTACTGCACCATCCACATCCATGCACCCCACACTGAGGTATGTACAGATCTCTACTATGGTGTACAGGGATGTGTGGCACGTGGGACATAGTCCCCCCGATATGTGGCATACATGGGCACACATTCCTGCACACATGTCGGTGCTGGGAATGCCACACCTGCCATATGAGACATGTGCAGGCATGCAGCGGTATGTAGTGCATTATGCATTAACACTGTATCCGGCAGATGTGCCGATATATGCACTTGGGAGGTGGTAGGTGTTACAGTAGCCATGTGACATACAGTCGATGACACCTGACCGATGGGTATGCATTATGGCAGCACTGTCATGTAACAGCGACATAGCATACTGTATGCACATGGCAGGGTAGGATGGTGTGTGACACACCTGTGAGCCACCACCTGCACACATGCATGTGGACAGGTATTTAAACACATGATGTACACACATACCGCCATACGTGCTGTTACTATGCCACCATATAACGGCCCCCATGATGGGTACGCATGTGGTAGGGAGTTGCAACTATGTTATGGACATCGGCCACTGCTCATGCATGGCTGCGCCATGCACAGTACACGTGTCACATGTGTCCCCTGTTGCCATGTGTGTATGCATTGCTACGTTTTGACATGTGTGTTGACATACATAGAACATGGACTGTGGTATGGTATCACAGCTGTCACAGGCGAACAATACAAGGGTATGTGTCCCAGTCAACACCGCTACACCCTGTAGTGGGAGCATACCACACACATGCGTCCACCTTCCATTCATGTGTGTAGCACCGCGTACGCCAGTGTTATGCATGTGGTACATCACAGGCTTTGTATGTGTCCTGTGTGCAGTCCATGCACACAGCCAGACAATCACATGTATGACATATCCAGACATTGGTTCACTCTGGTACAGCAGCAGTCTTGTGTCATAGCTGTGTCAGGGCAGTGGTATGTGTGGAGCTGACCTGTCTATGTATACTGATATGGGCGGACTATATAGACATTAACAAACTTTACAATAAGAGGAGAAAGCTATTACATGATAGAACAAAATCCATAAAAGGGAAGTCACCCCTGATCAGTATTAGTAAAAAATTACGAGCACTCATAAAATCAACTAAGGCCAATTTTGAGAGAAAAATTGCCATGGATTCAAAGGACAATCATAAGGCCTTTTTCAGCTATGTTAGGAACCTGGGTGGAAACTCACAGATATGCTCAGAATTAGTCCAAAATGATACAAAAATCACTGAACCCACAGACATTGCCAACATACTGGCAGACAGGTTCAGTGCAAACTTCACCCCCCTCTCCCCTAAAGGAGAGATAACTATCCCAGCAGTGTAGCCTCCCGGACATCTCAAATGCAGGTAAAAGCTGCTCTCTCTAAAGCTAAAAACACAGCATCAATGGGACCGGATGGTGTCCCCGGCTGTGTGCTACAGGAGCTAAATGAGGAATTAAACCCGCATAAGGCAGCTGTTTAATCTCAGCCTTACCACAGGATACGCCCAAGGAGTGGCGTGACGGCAACTGTGGTCCCACTCCAAAGGTGGCGCCTCACGGACCCTGGTAATTACCGCCCCATAAGCTTAACAAGTCTAGTCTGCAAAGCTATGGAGAGGATCATAATGGAGCTCATAAACAAAGATATAGGGACTTGCAGACATTGGACCCGACCCAGTTTGGCTTTGTCAAGGAAGATCATGCCTTTTGAACTTGGTCGACTTCTTGAAATAGTCACCAAGGCCATTGATGAGGAAAGGCAGTCCATACAGCCTACCTTGACCTTGCAAAGGCTGACACAATACCCCACTCGGTATTGTAGAAAAACTTACCAGCTTAAATGTAAACCCATATGTCACAAGATGGGTTGCAAACTGGCTTAAGGACAGAACCCACAGGGTTAGAGTTGCTGGCGCTGTGTCAGACTCCAAGCCGGTCACAAGTGGTGTCCCACAGGGCTCGGTCCTTGGCCCCTATTGTTTGGCATCTACTTCTCAGAAGTACAGGCCAACATGGGAGGACTTTGGCTGACAAAGTTTGCAGATGACTGCAAACTGGCCATAGTGGAAAGTGCATCGGACACTGATATCCTTCAGAAGGGACTCACGGAAACAGATAGCTGGTGCCAGAGCCATGGCCTGAAGTTAAACGCCAAAAAATGTATAGTCATACCCTTCGGGAAAAACAAGGTAACCCCAAGCTACCATATAGGTGGCAATCCACTAAGCACAGAAGAGGTTATCAGGGACCTGGGGACCCAGGTTGACAGTGGCCTTTCTTTGACACTCACATTGCTAAAGTGGTTAGAAAGACCTTCTACATTGCCCACCTGATCATGAAGGATTCACATCCAGATCTAGTGAGGTCATTGTTCCCCTGTACTCTTCACTTATCAGACCAATGATCGAAAGTACAATGCCCCATTCGGGATGTATCTCACCCGACATCTGCAGCAATTGGAGAGACCCCAAAGTTCCTCACCAAAAGGATAAAGGACTCCAAAATCTGTCATATGCTGCCAGATTGAAGAAACTCCAGCTCTATTCAGTCGCATACCGTCTGCTCAGAGGTGACATGTGCCTGACATACAAGGCCATGTCCAACCCGAATTAATGGACATGCTCCACCTCAAAAATCCAAATCCACCAAAACCACTAGAGCAAGCGACTTAAACCTTAGCACGGATATAAATAGGACGTGCTGGAGGGATAGATTTATCACTCAGAGACTCCCTATGCTGTGGAATAAAATCCCGGTCCATGTGAGGCAGAGCACCTCGCTGACTCTGTTCAAGAGAAATCTAGACCTGTGGATGGGAGATCGTAGGTTTACCCCGGGAATCATCTCTGGGTCACTGCTGGACAGAGGCACAACAAACTAATGGGCACAGTATTTTTTCATATAAGGGGTGGCGTAAGCCACAATAATTTGGGCTAGGCTTATAAATGCCTTAGGGCAGATAGCCTAGTATAAACCTATGAACCTATGAACCTATGAACCTATATCACACATGTGGGATCATTGTTAGTACATGTGTACTCTGCACGACTGGTGTACACCGCTATACAGACCTGTGGACATATGTCACATGCTGTTGTTGGACAGTGAGGCATACTGCTGCACCGATGACATGGTGCTGGCATGGCAGCTACAGTGTTTACTGCAGTGTGTACATGTTTGACCTGCACCCGTGATGCCTGTGATGTCATGTGTGTGTGTATGAGTAACTGCATGTGTGACCACCCTGTGCATGTGGACGGGTTTACCTGACCATGACCTGCGGTGTGTACACTCCATCTGCATGCCGGATGGCGCATAGCACATGCTAAGTGTGTGAGCATGCCCGGTTTGGTGTTGTGTAGGTGGACACACACGAAGTTCCACACTCTGCCCTTTCATGCTCACACTCCATGTGTATGCATGTCTGCACTTTGCAGATGCTAAGTGTGTGAGCATGCCCGGTAAGCAGTTGTGTAGATGGACACACAGTACAGTGCACACTGTGCCCGTCTGTGATCATACCCCGTGTGCATGTATGTTCCCCCTTTGCAACCGCTAGGTGTGTCAGCATGCCGGTTTGCTGTTGTGTAGGTGGACACACACGACGTTCCACACTCTGCCCTTTCATGATTCAACCCCATGTGTATGCATGTCTGCACTCTGCAAATGCTAAGTGTTTGAGCATGCCCAGTACGCAGTTGTGTAGATGGACACACAGTACAGTGCACGCCGCGCCCGTCTGTGATTATACCCCGTGTGCATGTATGTTCCCCCTTTGCAACCGCCAAGTGTGTGAGCATGCTCGGTTTGCTGTTGTGTAGGTGGACACACACGACGTTCCACACTCTGCCCTTTCATGATTCGACCCCATGTGTATGCATGTCTGCACTCTGCAAATGCTAAGTGTGTGAGCATGCCCAGTAAGCAGTTGTGTAGATGGACACACAGTACAGTGCACACCGCGCCCGTCTGTGATTATACCCCATGTGCATGTATGTTCCCCCTTTGCAACCGCCAAGTGTGTGAACATGCCCGGTTTGCTGTTGTGTAGGTGGACACACACGACGTTCCACACTCTGCCCTTTCATGATTCAACCCCATGTGTATGCATGTCTGCACTTTGCAAATGCTAAGTGTGTGAGCATGCCCAGTAAGCAGTTGTGTAGATGGACACACAGTACAGTACACACTGCGCCCTTCTGTGAGTATACCCCGTGTGCATGTATGTTTCCCCTTTGTGACCGCTAGGTGTGTGGGCATGCCCAGTACGCCATGCGTGGAGACACAGTACAGTCGGCACCGACGTCTGATACTAGGTGTGTAGCCATGGCCAATGACATCCTGCATAGCCATGGTAGCCATCCAGGTGAGTTATATGTAGTTGCTGTGCCACAATGGCTGCCTACATCATGCACGCCGGTTGCTCTCTCATAGGGTGTACTGTCTGTGGTGCATCCCGTATCCATGTCATGATGTTGTGCTCCGTAGTTAGTTAGTGCCGTGTTACTGTACGCCCACCTTGGGATAGTAACATGCTGTGTGACTGCGCACTCTGTCTTCATTCCCTATCGGCTGCCTTGCCTCTGCAGATGATATCACCCACCTAGGAGTATGCCTCTTGACAGGGCTGTGCTCAGTAATCTCGGTAGTGCGTTCTGTAAATGCATCATGCTGTAGTGTGTTCATGTAGGTAGGCATAGGTTCAACTCCCGGCCCTTCCCTGTGTGTGTGTGTGTGTGTGTGTGTGTGTGTGTGTGTGTGTGTGTGTTTCCAGCTGCCTCGGGAGATAGTAATGCTTTTAGATGCTTCACAACACATACCTTGGCTATCAGCGTCTATTCCTTTGCGGATGATGTCACCCGCCTAGAAGTATGCCTCTGACAGTGCTGTGCTCATTAATCTCGGTAGCGCATTCTGTAAATGCATCATGCTGTAGTGTGTTCATGTAGGTAGGCGTAGGTTCAACTCCTGGCCCTTCCTCGTGTGTGTGTGTGTGTGTGTGTGTGTGTGTGTGTGTGTGTGTGTGTGTGTGTGTGTTTCCAGCTGCCTCTGGAGATAGTAATGCTTTTAGACGCTTCACAACACATACCTTGGCTATCAGCGTCTATTCCTTTGCGGATGATGTCACCCGCCTAGAAGTATGCCTCTGGCAGTGCTGTGCTCAGTAATCTCGGTAGCGCATTCTGTAAATGCATCATGCTGTAGTGTGTTCATGTAGGTAGGTGTAGGTTCAACTCCTGGCCCTTCCCCGTGTGTGTGTTTCCAGCTGTCTCTGGAGATAGTAATGCTTTTAGACGCTTCACAACACATACCTTGGCTATCAGCGTCTATTCCTTTGTGGATGATGTCACCCGCCTAGAAGTATGCCTCTGACAGTGCTGTGCTCAGTAATCTTGGTAGCACGTTCTGTAAATGCATCATGCTGTAGTGTGTTCATGTAGGTAGGCGTAGGTTCAACTCCCGGCCCTTCCCCGTGTGTGTGTGTGTATATGTGTTTCCAGCTGCCTCTGGAGATAGTAATGCTTTTAGATGCTTCACAACACATACCTTGGCTATCAGCGTCTATTCCTTTGCGGATGATGTCACCCACCTAGAAGTATGCCTCTGACAGTGCTGTGCTCAGTAATTTCGGTAGCGCGTTCTGTAAATGCATCATGCTGTAGTGTGTTCATGTAGGTAGGCGTAGGTTCAACTCCCGGCCCTTCCCCGTGTGTGTGCGTGTGTGTGTGTTTCCAGCTGCCTCAGGAGATAGTAATGCTTTTAGACGCTTCACAACACATACCTTGGCTTTCAGCGTCTATTCCTTTGCGGATGATGTCACCCGCCTAGAAGTATGCCTCTGACAGTGCTGTGCTCAGTAATCTCGGTAGCGCATTCTGTAAATGCATCATGCTGTAGTGTGTTCATGTAGGTAGGCATAGGTTCAACTCCCGGCCCTTCCCCATGTGTGTGTGTGTGGTGTGTGTGTTTCCAGCTGCCTCTGGAGATAACAATGCTTTTAGACGCTTCACAACACATACATTTGCTATCGGCGTCTATTCCTTTGTGGATGATGTCACCCACCTAGACGTATGCCTCTGACAGTGCTGTGTTCAGTGCTCCGAGTAGCATGTTCCGTACCTGTGTCATACTGTCGTGCGGTTGGGTAGGTAGGGGTAAGGTCAATTCCCATGCCTGCCAGCTGTGTGTGTGTGTGTGTCTATGCTCCCAGCCGCATGGGTTCGTAGGTTATGGTTTTAGATGCTCCGCAGCACACATATATCCTGCTGACATCTCTGTGTTTGCGGATGTTGAGACGCAGCTAGTGGACTGCCTGTGTGCCTGCTGTGGTTAGCGACCTCCGTAGCATGTTCTCCATGTGCATCCTGCTGTGGTGTGATAGGGTAATGATGTGTAGGTTCCACTACCGGCCTTGCTACATGTGTCTGTCTGTATCTCTCTCGATGTATATATACATACATATGTTATGCCCATAGCGCTGCTCTTGCATGGACAGCTGTCTGTCCCATGTATCACATATTTGCACGGCTGACACATAGACATGTGGTACGATGCATATCCAAACATTGTCCATGCAACGTCCGTGTTCTGGGAGGTGTTGCACGCCCTAGAGACATCTGCTGTATATCTTGGCAGACAGCTATCCTTGCTGTACTGTCACTGTACTCGTACACACCATAGACCTTGTGTATCATTGCCTGTTTATGGTGTGTGTATGTCTATCTGAGCTGTGTGCATGGTCGTGTGTATGTCCCACTATAATCGTCTCTGCAGGTGTCGCCACTATGGGTAATCCATGTAGACAGCTGTTTCATGTGCATTTCAGCACATACCTGTGGACAGTACTACCCCTCCTACAGCAGCAAATTCCATCATCTTGCAGTGGATACTAGTGTTTCCACACACATGTATCTGCGTCTGTTCATAACACTCCACCTCAGGGAGCATATATCTGGACACGGCCTTATGTGATAGTGGGACACTCGGGGCCAGTCATGTCATGTTGCTCTTAGAAACATTGATAGTGGGCACAGTGATATGTTATGCATGTGTATGGCATTTCTGTCTGATTTGGTGTCTTCCTCGCATGTTTGTCGTTGTTTCCTGTCATCAGTTACCATGAGGGCGCCGGACTGTTACTGTTACGTGGAACACAGCGAACATATGAGGCAGACTTCTACACAGTCTGCATATATCTGTGCAGTTGCAGGGTATGTGTCTAATACGACATACCTACTGTCTGACTACAATACACACACAGTGTGTGGCGGAATGACAGACCACATGACATTACTTTGTATTTGCACGGCACACCCACGCAGACAGTTGTATTCCTCACACAGGTCTACATCTGCTTATCCACACTACTTGTTCTTTCCTGTACCATATGTGTGCGTCGTATTTGCGCTTCCCATCAGTAGCAGGGCTCACGTACGACTACGGGGGCCTGGTAATTGTTATGTTGACACTTCATGGCACCCTGGGGGACACTTCACCTTTGTGTCTGATTACCTTCTACATTGACCTTCGCGGGGCATATGTTGTCATTCACAATTACCGGGGTAGGACATATACATGTTTGCACATTTGCCCTGTTGTCTTTCTTCCCACCTGTCCACCTAGTATCACTGGTTCAGTACATGTATTCTGGACAGGTAGCTCCTTCATACCCTGACCTGTTGTCATTATGTGTACACGCCCTGACGTTCGGCCATTGCCCTTGTTACGTTTTGCATAGTGCTGTGCCTTCCTAGCTGATTGCTGCCTAGGCATTCTGGACTGTACGGTGGGTGATAGGGAGCGCTATTTCCATTGCATGATTAGTGACACTCATAACATCCGTATTCATGGCTACGCCAGCATACCTCTCAAGTGTACCTCGTTATGGGGGACGTACCTCATTTGGGATCTTAAAAGGGTCATGCTCCTCGAAATTCCTCAAAGTTCCACATTGAAAGGGTCTGTTACACATTCAGTGTTAGGAATGTTTTAGGTGAAATCCATGGTAAATTGACATTAATCATATTAATTCATTAAAGGATATTCTTTATACGTGCAAACAGCGTATTTTAACCATCCTATGACCTTCCTAGTTGAAGTTGTTAGTAAGTCATTAGTATGTGTTCCACATTTTGCCTATTTGTTCCACATTATGAAGGCAAGTGTTCCTCATTTTGGTGATGGAAGATTGAGAGCTATGTATGCCAGTATTCGCACAACAGTCTGACTTTGTATGGGGTATTTCTAATGTAGTCCCTATCTGTATTTCCTGTGCTATGCCTTACTGCAGCTGTGTTATTCCGACAGATTTCCAGTTATGGGTGCCATCTTGGTCGTACGCAAGTCCATCCATGGGAATCGCCTACAGGACACTGATATAGGGCTGTACATATTTCACACCTGCTTTCCGCATTATCCGGTGGATGCTTTGCACCATTAGTGGGGATTAAGGCATGTGCTATACCCACATCCCTCCCACGGGGCGGGCCTACGGATTCTCTGCCAAACAACACCTAGGCCCATTTCTGCATACCCAGGTTCCCATGCCTGCAACCCTCGACAGTACACATTACACATGGTTAATGTGTGCGGTACTGGGATGTGGACGCACTTCTATGGACTTGCCACTCTGGGGATATCTGTCCATATGTCCTGCATTTCATGGACTCATGTGTCATCAACCTTGAACAAGCTTTTAGTGCATGTATAGCTGTTCCGTAGTTGCGTCTGTCGCTTCTTTTGCATCAATCGCAGCAGGGGTTGCGAATGGAGCAATTTTTGGAGTCCTACAATGGACACCGGTGTGCATGTGTAAAGTGTAGAACTTGCTGGACTGTCACCTTCTGGCCAGTGGTTTTGACTGCTGCTGTATGTTCCCCGTTCGCGGAAGTCTGTTTGACTACCCATATTATCTATTACTTGGCATATTTATATCCATGTGTCATATATACGGGACGTAGGTCTGTTGTGTGTACATATATACATGTGAACCCCTCGTTTCATACCTTGCTTTGTTACTGTCTGTGGATTACCTGTGTACACACATCTATAACCATACCATACCTTTCCACTGTACAGGTTCTGGCAGAGTGTACGGATAGTTGGCCCTTTATCTTAGGTGTGTGTTACATTGACCTGTGTCTATCTGGCAATTTGCTGGCATTTCATGGGAGACTTACTTGATTCTATAGAGACTTGATTCTATAATTATGATGTGCTTCCACTGATTATATTTTTCTTTGTCTTCTGGAATCTTTATGTAACCAGTCCTTTTTGGACACTTTCTATTGTTCATTTTTGTTTACATATATGATTACTTTGGTATGTTGTGCTATTATTGTGTGTGGAGCATTTCTCCCCAGGCCTCTACTGACACTGGACATATATCCAGCTAGCCTAGCCCGGTCAACAAATGTAAACCAACATAAAACTTACATAAACGTACGGTGGCACCTTCTGACAAGTAGGTCGGGTTACAGATGCATACCCTTCGTCAATCCCTGCTACTAACACACCCGTTATTCTATCCACATTCTATGTTTATCTTATCACATATCATGTGTTTCTCACTATTTGAACCAGTACTTTGCATGGCATTGTCCAGTTCCATACTTTCAGAAGCTGACAGTTTTGAGACATGTATAACTAACGTGGAGGACACAGCATTAACTTACCCTGCTGTGAGCGGATCACACATGCACAGGCGCACTTGCATTTCCTAATTGTGGGTTACGCGCAGGCGCACATGCATATCCGTATTCTGGGTTACATATGTTTACTGAGTCTGTGTGATTACGTGGCCTGTATTAGTTGTGACTGTTCCAGTAACATATCTCTGATCCGGTTAACGGACGTGTGCGGAACACACTTTCATCTTTACACATGTAACTGTCTTTGCGGCACAGACGCATTACGTACACATTCACATTTATATATTCTATAGTCGTAATTCAAACCGGACTGCATTCACGTTGGCCGGTTGCTGTGACCACTACACGTTTGCTGTTCTGTCTCATTTATATGCATACCCATGGTACATAGCTACATTAACATATTCCCCCCCCCCGCACTCACTTACGTCACAGGCATCCATTCTCCTGCTGGGAAAAGTGCGGTACTACATGTTACACATTCCCTATTCCCTACTGCTCTTGACCCAGGATGCATATGGCGTGACCGCAGGGATATTCAGATCACAGGGGCTTATAGCCCCAACGCATACAGGTCTTTGATTGTCAGGGTGTTCCTGTGGTGCTCTGGGTTCGGTCATGTCCGCCTAGTGTACGGAACTGCCCTGACCGTGTACGAATGTCAGACAAGGCACATGGGCACGATTTGTCCATGTCTATTATACCATAACCCCCCCCCATTATTCCTAACCATGCACGCTGATTGGCCAGCGTGCCCGTTGTAGATCGGGTTATAGTAATGGCACACGGTCCGGTCGCCCGGACCTATTTCCATTAGTATACCTTGGTATTTATAACCTGTCTTGCTATGTTACATGAGTTTAACATAGCGTGACAGCTTTAACTGAGCCATGGAGATGTCCGTTGCTTACTTTGGGGCAGTCTCGCTCTGCTACACACATTTAACATAGCGGGACAGGTTGTACAACACAGCAATGGGGACATCGAGCTCTCCGTTGCTGTTTTGTATTGATTTGCTATGTTGACTGTGTTTTACATAGCGAGACAGTTTCAACATTAGCAACGGACATCTCGCGCAGTACGTCAGCACCACCGCGGATGCCAGACATCTGTGGATGGGCAGCAGACAGGCATTATGCTGTGCCATTATGTCTGGGGATTAATAGTTTATTTTCCTAGATGATATGGCATAATAGCAATAACCCACGTCTGGGTGTGGGTACTGCTGTATTTCCCCACGGTTGCCTTTGTTTGGTCCCTCGGGCATCGCCCTCGGGACCGCACCACGTCTACCATGGGTATATCCAGCATTACCCACACCCAGGCATGGGTTATTGCTATGATATTCATTCCGTGTGTACAGACACGAGTGTTTGGACAACCAACAATAGCTTCTGCTATTGGCATACAATGCTGTGGGTGGTGCCGGTTATCATACATATGCCATGTTCTGCGTTTTTCCCATTCACTCTTGTCTATCCCCTGTCCTCATTCATACGTGGATATTTATGTGGCACATGACTGAACTATGTATTACCTGCAGGTATGCTGTGTACAGTGCACATATGTGATGGTTGGTCACAGTGTATCTGTGTACCTACCTCTTGTGATACTGGGGACTACCACACATCCTTCGCAGCATTACATGCGTATGTACATACTATTATTCAGTGGCCTGTGGAAGGTTGTCGGAGCACCGGTTACATGTGTCCCTATTTGTGCACGCATCATGTTGGTCTTTGTCCGGCCTTCGTTGCTATCATGGGTAGGACGGTGGTGTTGGTGTGTGTTTGGGTTGTATTTATACTGCCAATACGTCAGTGGGGGGTGGGGTTGGCACGTGTTCCTCTTTGCAGGGTGCCCCATTATGGACATTTGTGTCCTGCGTCGACACTTGACACTTGCCATATGTCCTGTGATATTGACACAGTCGTGTATGTCTTCCTACATTACTACTTGTGTGTTACAGGCATTTTGTATCTGGTACGCATGACTATTATGTTGGATAGCTTAAGCTATTCCCATGCTATGACATAACCATTCATCCGGGCATATACGTGTTATTCTATCCTTTGCATTGGCTGTGGGTGTTTTGCCATACGGAACCACACATATCTACGAGTGATGTCCCACCTTGACATTCTGTGCATGTGGCAATCCTGCTGGGGTGACCTGCTTGGTGGACGGCTGTTCCGCCCTGTGTGTTGTGTTTGACATGTCTGCATAGCTAATCAACGGTACAGTGGCTGCACATACTGCTTTGTCCAGATGTGTACAGTTATGGACACCGTGGCGTGTGAACACCTATGGGGTTTCGACAGGTCCGTAACCACACGCGGGATGTACACATTCTGCCGACACATTCACATGCAGCCATTTGGATATCAGTACCTGGGATGGGATGTTGACATGTGGGGTACATATTTGCACGCGTGTCACTGCCTAGGACAATACTTCCTACTACATATGGGGTATACCCGCTGTGTGTAGGTGTGCAGCTGCGCAAGGCTGCTAGCTGGATTGGGTGGACAGTCGGACATGGGTGCGGGTTACGTGATATGACGGGGTTGTTGTGTATTACATTTGCATGCATGGGTTCTGCTTCTGGATATTCCGATTCGGCATACACCATCCTATGTGTATGTGACGGTTACGTTGCTGTGTCTAGCACATTGTACTATACACATGTTTGTCTGTGTTTGGGATATCTGGTTTCTTTCTGGTTGTTATATGGCCACGACTGCCCAGCTGTGTACTCTCACTACCACTGTGGGACTGCTGGTGACCATGCCCATGGGGCTAGTCGTGTGTAGTTGCGGCGCGCTGACATGATGCAGTACACCTCCACTGGGTATGCCTGCTGACAGTGCATTGCGTGATGGACACGGTATTCCGAGTATCCTTTGTTCCGTGGACGGGGACATTTTGTACTTCGTGGATTTATGTTTGGTTCTCCATTTTGTGTGGACGGGTACTATGTTGCATACTCTGCATACGTTTCATTATCCACGGACACTGGCTGGTGCAGTTACTATTGCAGGCGGCCTATGACAGTCAGCACTTTAGGTTGCTCATCACCTGCCGGCTTGGCCACGCCTATGGGCGCATCATACTTGGGCTCCCTGGACTCGCGCACGTGCCCTATGCACGTGGTTGTGGTTGCGGCGCACACTCATTACTATGCATGTGGCGCTGCTACGCCAGTTATACGCTGCACGGCCGGCGCAAGCCTTACGCCGGCCTTGCGCCGAGCTTCATGAATCCGGGGGTATGTTTTTAAACAAAATGTTGGGCCACAGGACTACTTTCACTATGATTTCTGATGTCTTTTAGGTGTTCCAATACACAAATTCTCACCATTCTTTTTGTTTGCCCAATGTACCATGTATCTAAACATGAACAGCTTAATGCATACACTACCCCTATAGATTTACAATCAAAATGAAATTTAGGATAAAAAGAAATTCCATTGATAGTATTCACATTTCTTACTCTATTACATAAACTACAAAATCCACATGAAAAAGTGCCAAGGGTCATATTACCTATTTTATTCTCTTTCAGAAAGTTAAAATTTAATAACTCTTTTAAATTCTTTCCTCTTTTATATGAGAAAGTAATATGCTTTGGGAACAAATGGCCAATTTTATCATCTTCTGTAATTAAATACCAATATTTCATTACTATTCTCCTTATTTCATCTGAAAAAGGAGTAAATTTGGTCACAAAAAACAATTTTCCTACATCCGTATCCTCAATACATTATTTAATTGCCACTTGTTCCTTGTTATATTTTACTCTCTTATGGCTGCATCGCCTCTCATAAATTTCCCCAAGAACTTTCTTTTTACACTTTAATAATTCTTCTTTATCATAACCTCTCTCACTTAATCTCATCTCCACATTATTCAATTCACTTTCTCTCTCTCCTAAATCACTAGTGTGATTTAATATTCTTTGAAATTCACCTAAGGGTAGTGACCGTATTAGATGTCCCGGATGCATGCTAGTAGCATATAGGAACACATTTACTGCTGTGTTTTTCTTAAAAGGTATAAAACCTATTTTATCTATATCACTATAGAGTATCACATCCAAAAAGTTGATTTTTTCCCTACTAAAGTCATATTCAAAACTTAATCCATGTTCATTACTATTTAAAGTCTCAAAAAAAATCAAGAAATTCATTAATTTCACCCTTACAAATCATAATCAAATCATCAATAAAACGTTTATATAATATAACATTATTTTTATAAAAAAGGGTAGGATAAATAAATTTCCTTTCAAAGTATCCCATATAAATAATAGCATATGAGGGCGCAAACGCAGCCCCCATAGCTGTTCCCTTTAACTGCAAATAAAATTCATTGTTGAAACTAAAGTAATTATGAGTTAAACAAAACTCCAAAAGATTAATTATATACGTAGTCCTGGGTCCATCTCCTAACATTTCCATAATCGCTTCCAAACCCCATCTTGTACTGATATTTGTATAAAGTGATTTCACATCAATTGTCACCCAATAATAATCTTGGCACCACTTCACCTGGGAAAATGCCTCTAATAACTCTTGTATGTTAGCAATGTGTGCAGTTACCTTATTCAAATATTTCTTTATATGAAAGTCCAAAAAAGTATTAACATTACTCAAGAGTGAGCCTATGCCTGATACTATCGTTCTACCTGGAGGTTTTTCAAGACATTTATGTATTTTTGGTAGGGCATAGAAAATAGGTGTTCTAGGTTTCTTTATAAACAATTTAGATACATCCTTTCTATCAAAAAACCCAAGATGTTCCCCTCGCTCCAAAAGTGCTAACAATTCATCATTAAATTCCAGCGTTGGGTCCCTTCTTAACCGCTTATATTCAAAACTGTTATTTAACAATTCAGTCACCATTTCACAATATTTTAATTTATGCAGAATGACCCAATTTCCACCCTTGTCAGCACATTTAAAAATGTAATCTTTTTTTAAACTTATCAAATTTTTTAAGGCCATCCATTCCTTCTTACTCAAGTTAAACTGCTTTTTACTCTTGTTAGATTCATTAACAATTAGTGATATTTCCTTAAATACCACTTTGAAAAAAGCGTTAATCACAGGCACCTTCATATTGGGTGAAAATTTACTATCAGATACTATATATGGTAATGTTAGTTTTCCATACCCGGTGTTAAAAGAATCAAAAACAGTTGTTGCCCCATCAACTTCATCATCTATTTCCACATTATCATAATCATAAATAGATAAATTTAACAATTCCTCAGTTTCACAATCTACATCACTTTCCGAACTACTCACTTCTAAGGAAACATTTTCAGTATTATTAACCATTTTATCCTGAAAGAAAATTTTTAAATACAACTTCCTAATGAAAGCTTTCAATTCTAAATATATATCTCCTATAGAAGGAAAATACGTTGGCACAAATTTACAACCTTTTAGTAAGACAGCTTTCATATCATCATTGAGAAGCAAATTCGATAAATTAACAACAGATAAAGTCGGTGTGTCATATTGACTCACTGTAATATCATTTGAAACGATTCCTGCCCTTGCGACCGTTCCTTCCCCGATTGCGTTTGTTGTTTTGAAAGGGACTGTCAGCCCTTACATGAACTGATGAGTTGTTTGTATTTTCTTTTCCTGTACTAGTACGACCATTAGAGTCCAAACAAGTTACATTTTTGCCAGAAGAAACAACTGTCTCTTGTTATGCTGAAGATGCTGAAATATTCCGCCGTTTCTGCATACGTACTCTAACCTTTGACCTGCTACGTGACCTACTACGTGTAGTTTCACGTTGCCATGGAAACAAGATTCCAGTCTCATAGTCCTTAATGTCACGTACTAACTTATTTCTTTTCCGTGACATTATCTCATTCTCAAGTTTCAAAACTTTTTCATTAATCTTTGAAAACTGTGTCTTAAAGCAGGATTCCCCCACCACCTCATCCTGCAAACACAGTATCTCATTTTTAAGTTTCTCATATGTCCTGGAATTATGTTTCACCAAAATATGAAGCCATTTGGTAGTACACTCAAGTGAGGCTTTTTTCCATTCATCGAAGAGGTCTTGTTCCTCTTCTAAAAAATCAGCTGCTGGTAGTCTATCTATTCGCAGCCCCCTCAGTGTAATGTTTAAATTAATATATTTTTCAAGAAGTCGGGTGTCAAGAAACAAGGCAATTTCTTTTGTCAAGTTGTTGGAAACGATCATCCGACTGGCTATTAGATCCAACATTCCACGGATCCAAAAGAGTGAATTTCTTTTCACGTTCACTCATCAAATCAGCAAAATGTGTAGCCCCCGGCATATCAAGCTGCCCAGAAGCTCCCGCTGTTTGAGACATCATATGAACTGGTAATGCACCACGGAAAACCAATTCATTTCCACACACCTTTTTAACCACGAATTAAGCACAAAAACACAAATCCAAGTGCTTTTTACCAGTATTTCTTCTTTCCTTTATTAGCTCTCGATCTGGTACCTCGGCCTTTCACCTTCAAGGATCACAGAAAGTGTATGCTCCACACATCTTTTTATACAAATGCATACACATTCAATAAACAATTAGCACAAACAGCTTATCCAATTATACAATTATTCAATTTTAACAGCTAAATCAACATTACATCAAATTCATCACATTTTGCTAAAAATATTATTATTTATAAATATATCTATTTTTCTGCACATACTATATAATAAATTCATATGACACACACACTTGGCAGGGCTGGGAGTTGAACATACACCTAACTACCTTATCACACTATAGCATATCGCAGTTACAGAATGCGCTACCGAGATTACTGGAACACAGCACTCCCAGAGGCATACTTCTAGGTGGATGACATCATCAGCAAAGGCAAAGACACCGTTAGGGAATGTATGGAGAGTGAGCAGTCTAAAAGCATTACTCTGTCCCCAGGCAGCTGGAAACACACAGACACACACTTGGCAGGGCTGGGAGTCAAACATGCACCTAACTACCTTATCACACTACAGCATTATGCAGTTACAGAATGTGCTACTGAGATTACTGGAACACAGCACTCCCAGAGGCATACTTCTAGGTGGATGATATCATCAGCAAAGGCAAAGACACCGATAGGGAATGTATGGAGAGTGAGCAGTCTAAAAGCATTACTCTGTCCCCAGGTAGCTGGAAACACACACACACACTTGGCAGGGCTGGGAGTCAAACATACACCTAACTGCCTTACCACACAACAGTATTACGCAGTTACAGAATGCGCTACCAAGATTACTGGAACACAGCACTCCCAGAGGCATACAGCTAGGTGGATGACATCATCAGCAAAGGCAAAGACGTCGATAGGGAATGTATGGAGAGTGAGCAGTCTAAAAGCATATTACTGTCCCAAGGTAGACAGAGACAAACACATGGCAGTGCTGTGAGCGGGACAACTGCCTATCTACAGTGCACTATTACAACACTACATAGATACGAGATGCGTGACAGACAGTACACCCTTCAAGACAGTCAACCAGTGTGTTCAATGTAGGAATCCATCCTGACGTGGGGTATGGACATCTGTTGCCTGGATGACCACTATCGCTATACAGAATTTCAATGGTTATGCCCATACACAGAGGCACATAACCGACACAAGGTGTCACTGGCCATGTTCACACACTTAGTAGCACACGTCCGTTTGGAATGTACTGTGTGTCCATCTACACAACGGCGTACTGGGCATGCTCACACACTTAGTAGTAGCGAAGGGCTGACTTGTATGCACACGGATTCTAAACATGGAAGGGCACAGTGTGTTGATAGTGAACATTGTTAGCACGAACGCTGCACTATATATATCTGACACCGGTCGTCAGTGCTAGATGTGTAACGTTCGTAATCACAACTGACAATCCAGATCCAACAATGGGGAATACGGACATCTCTGCAGTGAGGAACACCTGGCATATGGCACAGTTGTGTACAATAGCACTACCACCGTATACCTCAGATACAGACATGTGGGCCATAAGACCATGACCGACCGCTCCAGGTGTTAGTGTTCCCATGCACATGAAGGCCACTCACATGTACTGACCAGTACACACTCAAGAGCCATCACAGATGTCTCAGGTGCAGATCACAGTGGTAAATGCCGCATTCTACTATGCATCCCTCAGACATCACCATGTTCTTGGACCAGCAACACACATCCATACATTACTACAACACCATGTTACTCATGACCAGTGGACTGTACATAGGTCTACAGCAACTGTGCAGACTACACATGTACTGACAGGGTTCCATCATGTGTTATGCAATGCAATGATACCACTGTTCATAACCAGGTCGACTCTACACATAACAGGGGCCCTGGGTCTTATACAGCTGTAACAGATGACTGTTCACGTTGACCTGCACCAGGTGGTGTAGCTGGCCTACGTCCACATGGCCTATGCCTCACTCCTACCAGATGTTCCAGCACAGACAGCTCACGCTCGCGGATTGCCATGCCACAGTCAAGGATTCCAACCATGTCACCCAATCACCTGTCCAGAAAGTCAACAATCTGCTGTTGAGCATTTGCCAATGCCTGGATGTTGTCATTTAAAGAACGGATAGCAGCCCTCTGAAGCCTCTACCCTTCTCTGTTCTGCCATTCAGCACATGCCTGTGCCACCATTACAGTCTGAAACATGCGTCTAGTGACACCAACTGCTGCACTCTGTCCTGCAGGTGCATGTCTTCCAGAGGTCCTCCTACGAGCAGCACTGGCCACATGCCTGTGTGGCACATCTGCAGTCATTACACTGACACCATGGTGTGAAGACACACCTTCTGTAGCCACCACACATTCCTGTTCCAAGCTAACACACGCTGACTGTCCTACCTCTATGGCCACTGGTGATGGAGTATGTGTTGGCATGAGAACTGTGTGCGGAAAAGAGGGGGACATAGCTGGGATGGCAACCACTGGCACAGATTCAGCCCCTGACAACCCTGCCTGTACCTCATGCATATGTTCATCACTGCTAGAGTCTGTGGGGACACTAACATCAGATGGACCTCAGGAGGTTAATGCACCTACATCACCTGTGAATGCAAAGAAAGGTTCTATGTTACAATAGACACAAAGACAGACAGAGACACAGACACCCAGACAGAGACACAGACAGACAGACACACACACACACAGACAGGCACACAGACAGACACACACACAGACACACAGACAGGCACACAGATGCAGAGACAGAAACAAAGACAGACACACACAGAGACAGACATGCAGAGACAGACACAGACACACAGATACAGACACATACAGAGACAGACACACACAGAGACAGACACAGACACACAGAGACAGACACAGATACACAGACAGACACAGAGACAGACCATGCATGTGATTTGACAGACGGCATGCAGCATGCATGTGATACAGCAGATGGCATGCAGCTCAGACATTAATAGTGGTAGTTAGCATACATCCCTGGGTTGCACACAATAGCAAGCAGGTGTCATATCAGAAGCCATGCAGTTCACACAATCATGGTAGTAAGCATGCATCCCTGTGATACACCATGTGGACCAGCACAGGTTAACAGTACACATGGCTGATGTGACCTTGACATTAACATGTAGTATGACATGTAATCTGCTGACGTGTGCATTGACATGCATACATGTCTGACACAATGGTGCCCTGACACATGTACAGCGGTGTAATGGGTATCATACTGCAGTGTTGTCTGTATGCCCTACAGATAGAATGCACTTTTAGCAGATGTGCATGAGCATTGAAGGGTAGTATGAGGCATCTACATTGCTATACAGTGTGAAGTACAGACACTGTGCCATTGCATGGCATCATGAGGTGTCTATATTGCTATACAGTGTGGAAAACACACACACAGTACCTAGCCATGACTGCATGCATACACATTACATAACTATTGTGGATTGTTACCCACGCCGCTGAGGTGTATACACACTAAACCATGCTGTGTCATGTGACAGGTCACTGGAAGACCTACAGATGACACCCCTGCACAACTACTAACATGTCTTAGCTGCCTGGCAACTGTGTCCACACATGGCAGACTTGTCAATACACCATGCCCCACATGACATTTATGTACCACACACATGAGGTTCATGGCTGACAGTGATGTCCAACAGCAGCAAGGGAAATGTATGGGATCTGTGGCCTGATGTGGTGTCTATGTCTGTGGAAGCTGTACAGGTGACTACTGTCATGCTATGACACAGTCATGATGTTCAACACATCTTATATGGTCGAATTAAGTGACACCTCCACAAGCTGTGCACAGGCTTTTAGGATGTCCAGTGTTCCACATCAACTATATAACCATTCAACAAAGGCTATAGTTGGACCATGTGTGGACAATGTGCAACAGGGTGTATACACATCACATCTACTGTGTGTTGCTACATGTCTCTGGCCATCCTCCATAGCCATGTGTGAACATGTGTTGGCCAAATGTTTGTGTTGGCCATCTATCTCACATGTATGTGTTATCCCATATGACATACACCCATAGATGTCAGATACATCACTGTCCACAGGGTTATGCAGACAAAGGGTTGTCTGTTTGGTATGTGGGGTATGTATTATGGGATAGTGAGACAATATTGCAGCCGGAACACTACATCTCTGGAACATGTCAGATGGCACATCACAATGTGTGCACCCATTGCAGGGGCATATTCCACAATGGTGAATCCTGTGGGCTGCCCATATCCCAGCTCACTGTGTGGTACTGTTTGCGTACCACACATGTGTTGTTCCAATGTATAGTACATATTCCTACATTGAACAACACCTCCACCGTTGTATGCACAGCTGTCCACACATCTAGCAATGACAGATACTGTGGTTTCATGTCAGTGCTTCATTTAGTTTGTATATATTGCACATGGGTAGCCAGTATGATTGATGACAGATGCGACCTGTATATCATGACTGGACCATACATTATGTGTACATGTGTTAACTGGCCACATGGCGAATAAATCTATGCATCAACATGCCTGATACTGATAACTGTCTCACCTGCAATGGACTGATGTCTGTGCGGCACACCAGAGGTACCTGTATAGGGGTGACACAGCAGTTTGAACATTATCTATGACTGTATGACAGCTACAGGGTGCACTGTGCATGTTAACACATTCACCTGTACAATAGCATATAGTATGCACATGTGTGCATACACAGGGTAGCATACTATAGTATGCGGCATGTGTGTAAACATACCTTGCATATGATGTTACATTACATATTGTACAGTGACACATGCAACTAAATGGGATATAATAGTTATATGTGCAGAAGTGACTTACCAGGCAACTCCAGGCTCGGTGGTTGGGAGACACCCACCTCCACAATGGCAGCTAGTGTTTGTGGATGCTGTTCTGAGGGTGTCCCCAGGCTGGCCAGTAGCTCCTCAGTAGGTGTGAGTGGGGGCTGGGTTGGTGGCCCACCACCTGTTCTACCTTGTTCCCTGGCGATTGCATTGGCACGCTGTTTCGCATGCCGTATCAGGTCCATGCAGTGTCTGCACACCTGCTGGTAGGTGCGGTTATGGCCACCCACATCATTAACCCTCCTGTGAAGTTCCTGTCACAGGTCGTCATGCTGCTGGGCATGCTGTGGCACATGGCTGAACAACACTTCATAGTTATCATGGAGGTACGGTATGAGGGCATCATTCTCCAGGTGGCTATATGCTGGCAGGCATGAATGAGGCATTATCTGGAAGACATAATAATGGAGACAGGTCACAGTATCACAGAGATGTACAGAGATACAGCTGCACATACATTTGTATTAAATCTAGTACATATGAACAGTTATCTTTGCAAATCGTCATGACATTGACATGACTGACATGTTTGTGTCACACACATGTAACACCCGTTGTGCATTGGATATCATCACCATATATGTGTGTCACCTCATTACATTGCTCATACTCCATGTGAATGCTGTCTTGATGTGGGCATGTCTGTTTGCCTGTACTGGTGTTCTTACCTATCAGCACATGCCTGGATGTGTCCACAGTAATGCTGTTGACCTTGATGCTGTGTATATGTCACATATCAACACATACACTGCCTTAATGGACATGAGCAGTGACAATGCAGACATGTGCACGGAAAACTTTACATGCATGTGTTTTGCCTTATACATCTACATGGCACTGTACAGCAGTTCAACATCCTGCCATGTATCGCCTGTGTTGCACATGTGATACACATGGGACAATGGCTAGCTTCACATTATTTGCAGGGATGGTTATCAACTATAGCATGTATGGGCAAGGTTTTCTAGCTGTATCCGACAGCCATTTTGCCACCGCCAGGTGCATCAGTACCACATTACTGATCCAGACAGTTAATGATACATCTTCCATGCGGTCATCGCACCATGTATGACAGAGATGACATGTGCAGCTTTGATGGACAGGGTTGCATGGTATGGCAGGAGTATGTAACATGTATGGCACAAGGATCTGTCCAGCATGTGGCGATCCTTGTAGTAGGAAGATGGCTGTCCATGACGTATGTCTTTCAGATCAGGATATGTATGTGTAGCATTTCCAACATCACAGTGTTGCACATGTCTTTATGCAAGGTAGCCAGCATGCTGCATAGTGGAGGTGAGGATTGTGAAGGCTGGTGTCGCCCATCCACGCATGGCCAATACCCCTTAAAGGTGATATGTGATCCAATATTGATCACCCGAGTGCTGGGTATGCCTGTCCAATGATCTCCATGCTCATGGATGGCACCCTATCATGACATGGGTGCCTCGTATGACTACCTAATAGGCCTGGAGACATCACCAGCTCAGGAAGGTCAACTGCACAGCACCATCCCTTACACACAGTGTCCATAATGTTGACCGCTGCCTAGGTGGTAGTTAATGGGTACAGGGTTATTCACCTAGCGGTGACAATGCTATTAGCAGCTGTCAAATTGTGCACATATGTCACGCACCTCACCCACAAAGCCCATTCTGTATGTTGTCCACAACACTGAGACAGCTATTGCTCCTAGGTCATGGTCATTCACATCCTTACATATGCAGATGCCTCCCATTTGTCTGTGTGGTATGGCCTACAATGAGGGGGGAGTACAAAACATTAACCCTGTTTTACTGTAGCTGCCACTGGTGTGATATGCACATGTCACTCAGACACCTTTTGTAGTGTTGCTTCTGTCAACAGGCCACTGGTAGAACACTCCTGTGACATACGAAGGTACATCTAGTATACTCAGTGTAGCTGGAACACAGTATGGGTGATGATGTCCTATGACCTGTCACAGGTATGCTATGCAGTGTGAAATCATCTGTACTGTCATCTACATCTGCACTGCTAACATCTACGTTGATAAAGGTTCATAGACTTGCAGACCTGCTCAGCAGGGTAATAGTGCAGTGCCTCCAATTATGACTGGCGTCTCCACTCGTGGGTTGCAATGGGTTTATATTATCCAACACCCTATCTGTATTGCATATTCATGTTCAGCACTTGTTCAGAACATGTAAGCACTTCATGAGCTACTAATTACTATAGCACCCATTCCAACTCATTTCCTACAAGTACACTGTTTGTCCTTACATTTCCAGCTTGCTTACAGTACAACAGTTGTTGTACACACATACGTCACATATCTTGTGAGACCTGGTTGAATATACAGGCATGTCCAAGTGTCACTTACCAGTGTTATTGCTTGTCTATATGATGAATATGGCAAACATGAGGCAATAGAGCAATTGTCTCATGTACACAGTCAATGCTCACCTCCCAACATACGACACTACAGCCTGTGGGAGATGCACATATGTAGCCATGCTAGGGGTAATGCTCTATCCAACCCAGACTGAACCTGACATTCATGTGGGGACATTAAACATTTGCAACACACCCCACTCTTCACATAGTCTCACTAGTTCTCCACCACCACCGGCCACACATAGTATGACTACGACATTTGCAGAACCTCTCCATACTCTCTATGTAGGCAACAGAGGCAGCCCCCATCACCAAACACAACACCAATTACTTATAGCCCACAGACTCATGTGTGCCCATCAACTACAGCCAATAGTGTGTTATAACATACCCAACACACCAGTCATAGGTGACCCTGTAGGCGGTCACACTGATGTCCTACTCAGCAGGCTACACAAGGCAATAGTCGCTTACATTTGGCTGTTGGGTAACAGGATCCGCAACATAACCTATACACCCATGCCACACCTCACCAGGCACAATTTGACTGTCATTCTCCATGTTAGTGTGACTGCCCTGAGATGTAACTTCCTGGACTACATATACAGGGACATGCAATAGCTCTCCGGTCTTGTAGCCCAGAAGGTATCGCCCAAGCCCTGAGAAGCATTCTGCATTCATCCAGACTGATGCCACTGTACAACGATTGAATGTTTTACTTCAACAGTTGCCTATGCTTCTGCTGTCATTCCACAGGCATCCAGTATCTGTCTGCTTTGAATGACATGGTCAACAAAACACAATGCTTTGGTACAGATGACCTGCACCTGTCGGCCCTGGGATTACAGATAACATGTAAGGCTCTTGCTGCTCCTATACTGCCTGTCTTGGACAGTTTCCAATAACAAATTCACCACCAGAACAGGAACAGGCAAGCAAAACCTGGGGTAATGTTACTCAATGCTTGACACCTTCATCTCAACACACTCAGGCAAGGCACTCCTTATAGTGGACCACTTCGATGTCTCTGCAGTGACTGGGACCTGCCTCTAGGCTCCAGAGAGCACACCTGCACTGACAGGTTATACGCAAACCACACCTTTCAGTCATGTAACCAGGACCGGAACACCCACGGCGGAGGTGTGTCCATATTTCACAAGGATGTACACACCCCCCAGGTTGGTTACTTAGCACAATGCATCAGAGGTAATCCACGTGCAACTAACTGTGGTCAGAACTGCTATACACATTGTAACTTGCTACAGATTCCACACCATACCCCATGGTTACTGGCCCTCATTTCTTGGTGTACTGGACAGTAGGGTTCAGACAGGAACTACTGATGTGAGACTGACACTACCCCACACTTAAATGGGATACCTACTCATGTACTGACACATTAGGCCAACGCTTTCTGGGATTCATAACCTCCACTCGGCTGGATCAACCCATACACACCACCACCACCAAGGCCAACAATATCCTAGACATGGACATTACCAACATGTGACTGGTGTTCCACACCTGGGGTTATCCCCTCATTGGTAGTTTCCGAACGTATGCTAATCACCCTTGTTATCTACATCCCGGCACCACACCCTTCACAGAATACACAGTACAAGATTTCTACAAGGCCTACTTCAGAAGTCTTATGATAGCAGTAGTAAACATCATGACACCCGTGCAGATGGACAACAAATGCTGAAACATACACCAGTGCACTTTATTAGCACTTACACGACTGCATGGATCATGCTATCCCAAACAGAGCCATGATGGTATCCACCAGATAACGAACGCCACTCTGGGGGTCCAGTTCCATGGACATAATGTACAACAAAAGGTGGAGGCTGTTGCAAAGTGGAGTACAATCCAAAGGGTGGGGTAGCTCACTGGTCAGCCTCAGTAGGAATCCGGGATCCCTTATCACATCCTCCAAAGCTAGCTACGTGAACATTACTGCGACACATTCCAAGGACTACCACAAAGCATTATGGAGGTATGTCAGTACTCGATGGCAATACCCACATCTGCTCTGACATACGACGGCTAGGCAGGAACATTACAGAACCGACTGATATTGGCAACATCCTGGCAGATAGGTTCAATGCTAACTTTACACCCTCTCACTCCCTACAGGGCCAAAATCTATACAGGAACAATGCAGAGTCCCTGCGGTCACAACTATGCAGTTCCAACCTGCACTCTCTAAGGCCTGGAACACAGACTCCATGTGACCGTCCAACATCCTAGGCTGTGATTTACACAAACTTCAGAATGACATGGCTCCCCACTTGGCCACCAGATTCACTAATAGCCTTGGATCAGACATTGTGGCCCCTGAATGGTGCACAGCAACAGTTATCACACTCCACACAGGTGGCGCCACAATGAACCAGAGGGACTATTGCTTTATATGCCTGACTGGACTGTTCTCCAAGGCTATGGGGCACATCATCATGGAGGTCATTCACAGATACATTGGTGGGCTCCAGACCTTTGATGCCACCCAGGTTGGATTTGTTAGGGCCAGACCATGGCTCCTACACCTGGTGGACTCCTTTGATACAGTTACCAGGGTAGTTGATGACGGTAAGGGGGTCCACACAGCCTACATTGTCCTCTCATTGGCTTTCAGCACCATTCTCCATTCTGGTATTGACAACATACACATCCACCTGCACATTGACCCCTACATCTTGAGATGTTATGCAAAGTGGTTCACGGACAGAACCCACACATTGAGGGTAGCATACTGTAGTACCTACTGTAATTTAGTTACACCTGCCGTACCACAGTCCTCGGTCATAGGGCCCCTCATGTTCGGTATATGCTTCCCTGAGGTACAGGCTAGCACAGAGGGATTTTCCCTGAATAGGTTTCCAGACGACTGCAAACAAGGAGCCATGATTGATCCACCAGCTGATACAGACACCCTCCATAAGGGTGTCACTGTGACGGATACCTGGTGTCGATAACATGGCCTCAAGCTGCATGACCACCACTCCCACAAGAGGGGAAAACATATTGGACCTGATCATCACCAACATGGGGACTCTATGTTCCATATCAGAGGTATACCCCTCATTGGTACGATCTGACCATAAATTAATCTCACTGGACATCCATATCCCATCCCCACCCCCAGCCAAGGAAACCACGGTGAAGAACTTCTCAAAAGCAAACTTCACACTTTCAAAACCAAGGTGGAATCCTTCAAAGCCCACGGGCCAGTGGAAAATACGGCCCAAACCGCAGAATCCTTTACAAATGCTTTCTATGGACACCTACAGGAATGCATGGATTGTGCTATCCCAAATAAAACGAAGACTCATTCCTCCAAAGGCAGGAGACCTGTCTGGTGGACCCCAACCATAAATAAGCTATACAACAGAAGGAGGAAGCTACTACATGATAGAGCAAAATCCCAAAAAGGTAAGGCATCTCTGATCAGTACTAGCAAGAACCTACGATCCCTCATAAAATCATCTAAGGCCAGCTTCGAAAAAAAATTGCACAAGATGCTAAAGATAATCACAAGGCCTTCTTTAGTTATGTCAGGAACCATGGTGGCAACTCCCAGATATGCTCTGAGTTAGTTCAAAATGACAAAAAATACACTGAACCCACAGACATTGCCAACATCCTGGCAGACAAGTTCAGTGCAAACTTCTCCCCCCCTTCCCCCCCAAAAGAGCAAATGTCTATCCCAACAGAGTGTAGCCTCCCTAACATTACAGATGCACAGGTGAGAGTTTCCCTATCCAAAGCAAAAAACACAGCATCAATGGGACCGGACGGTGTCCCGGGCTGCGTCTTACACGAACTCCAAGAAGAAATGAACCCTCACATAAAGTCACTGTTCAATCTCAGCCTTACTACAGGATATGTACCCAAGGAATGGCATACAGCAACAGTGGTCCCACTCCACAAAGGTGGTGCCACAACAGACCCCGGAAACTATCGCCCTATAAGCCTGACTAGCCTGGTCTGCAAAGCTATGGAGCGTATCATCATGAAACTCATAAACAAAGACATTGGAAACCTCCAAACACTGGATCCTACCCAATTCGGCTTTGTTAAGGGCAGATCTTGCCTCTTGAACCTGGTTGACTTCTTTGAAACAGTCACCAAGGCCATAGATGAAGGGAAGGTAGTCCACACAGCCTACCTGGATCTCGCAAAAGCCTTCGACAGAATATCCCACTTGGGTATCATAAATAAGCTCACCAGCTTAAATATCAACCCCTATGTCACAAGATGGGTTGCAAACTGGCTCAAGGATAGAACCCACATGGTCAGAATTGCAGGTGCCATGTCAGACTCTAAACCAGTTACAAGTGGCGTCCCACAAGGCTCAGTCCTGGAACCTCTCTTGTTCGATATATATTTCTCTGAGGTACAGGCTAACATGGGAGGACTATGGCTGGCCAAGTTCGCAGATGACTGCAAACTGGGTGCCATAATCGACTTGCTGACTGACACAAGCATCCTCCAAAAGGGTCTCACAGAGACAGATAACTGGTGCCAGAGCCATGGCCTAAAGCTAAATGCCAAAAAGTGCATAGTCATCCCCTTTGGGAAAAACAAAGTGCCCACAAATTATCACATAGGTGGTAATTCATTAAGTACGGAAGAAGTAATTAGGGATTTGGGGATCCAAGTAGATAGCAATCTCTCCTTTACCAATCACATTGCCAAAGTGGTTAGAAAGACCTTCTATATAGTCCACCTTATCACGAAAGAGTTCACATCTAGATCAAGAGAGGTCATTGTGCCCCTCTACTCATCACTTATCAGGCCCATAATTGAATACAATGCCCCATTTGGGATGTACCTTACCCGACACCTGCAGCAACTGGAAAGACCCCAAAAGTACCTCACCAAGAGTATCAAGGGACTCAAACAGATGCCCTATGCAGTTAGGCTAAAGAAACTCCAGCTCTACTCAGTTGCTTACCGCCTACTCAGAGGCGATCTGTGCCTGATGTATAAAGCCATGTCCAACCCAGAATTAATGGACATGCTCCACCTCAGGAAATCCAAATCCCTTAGAGCTACATGCTCCAGGGACTTAAACCTCAGCACAGAAATAAATAGGGCATGCTGGAGGGACAGATTCATATCCCAGAGGCTCCCCTCACTCTGGAACAAAATCCCAATCCATGTTAGGCAGAGTCCCTCAATGACCCTCTTCAAGAGAAATCTTGACGAGTGGATGGGAGATCGTAGGTTTACCCCTGGGATCTCTTCTGTGTCCCTACTAGACAGAGGCACAGTAAACTAACCTTAAAAGGGCTATCTTCTGTGACCTACTATACAGAGGCACAGTCAACTAATCTAAAAGGGTGGTGAAAGCCAAACACACTCTGTCTGGCTAGGATTATAAATGCCCTAGGGCAGATAGCCTAGTATCAACCTATGAACCTATGAACCTATGACACAAGGTGCATAGACATCCCCTTTGGATTACACCACTCACCCACTGACTGTCACATAGGTGGTAGGCCCCTACATAAATGTGACATTATACGGGATCTTAGTACACATGTATATAGCACCCACTCTTTTGATAACCATATTGCCAATGTGGCGTGGATATCCTTCTACGTGGCCACCCTTATCTGTAATGGGTTTGTAGCTGGAACAAAGGCACCCATTGTACCTCTATACTCCTGATGTATGACACACGTTCAAGGGTACAACACCCCTTTTGGGGTGTACCTTACAGAACAGCAACAGCTTTACATACCACAACATTAACACACCATGAGGATTATTGACCTCCGAAGGATGATGTATGCGGCACAACTACAGACACCACAACTGTACACATTTGCATACTGCATACTCAGGGGTAACCTCTGCTGAACATACAGGGCCCGTGTCCACAACAATATTGATGGATATACTCCACATAAGCAAAAGCCACTGAGAGCAACATGCTCATGGATATGTACACAAACGCAACAATGAGTGGGACGTGCTTGAGAGATTCATTCCTGAACCAGACACTCACCATGCTTTTGAACATGATTCCTATGTACATCAAGCAGGGACACTCACTAGCACTCTTCATGAGATACCTCGATGGGTGGATGGGAGACACACATGTACACCAGGGATCACTGCAGTAGTTGTACTGTACACAGGTGCAGGTAACACATGGCTCTGCTGTTCACAGACACAGGACACTACCCTAGGGAGGTGCCGCCAGTGAAAACACTGTAGTTGGGCTTACAAATGGACTTGGCCAGACAGCATAGTACCTAACTATGAACCTGTGAAGCTGTTACATGTCCTTTGTGCATGGAAAATTGAGTAGCTCTTCCATTTCAATTAGCTATCATGCTGTTACAGTGTCCCGTGACTACAAGCCATATGTATCCTGTTATCATGTATTGTACATGCCAATAGACATACCTTTTGTTTGCATGATATAACAGTTATGCTGTGTAAAATATCTGACATATCTACCTACAATACTGTACATTACACATATTCTAAACATTATCCCATAATGCAAAGCATACTTGCACAGCAGGACCACCTTAGGCATGTTATTCTCATTATATGCCCATACACATGCTTACTGTGACAGTATATCAACATACGCTATCCACTGCTATGGCACGTACTTGTTGGACAAACCCTACCACTGACAGCGGGTGGTGTGGAATTGTTGTGTTTAAAGCCCTCATGTAGCATCCCTTATGGTGTATGAGATGTTTACCTTGTAGCCCACAGCAGGACACACAATTTCTACAAGCGTTACTATGCTCAACAAGACATTGCTACATAATACCTTTTCCCACTTTATGCATTGCATACACTTTGATTAATACAAAACTGGCTCTACATACACTAACATACTGAGTGTTCTACATACCTTGTTAGCATTCTGAGTCTTCGTAAATATCTCTCTTACACCTTTACTGTTTAAACGGTTCTATGGTATGAGCATACAGTTTGAATGTATGGCAAGGCATCCTTATATACGTAGATACCTGTAACATGTGGTATCCTGCCACCAATTGGTGTTCCTGAGTAAATTATTACATGCACATCAGCTGTGCAGCTACTCCATTCGTCAATTACGTGGCAACAGTAGGGTATACTTGAATTCCCCACTTGGGCATTGCCCTTTTGCCCTACCTTTGGGGAGATGGCCTGTATGTGTTTTGTTGTGAGGAATTGCAACTGCTATTTGGAGAGACACGGATATTTTGAATTCATGTCCCCAGTGGATTTTGTGTGACGGCTAGAGTATGTGGTTCTACATGTGAGTGTACCTGTCATCTCAACCGTCTGATAAGGGACTATTGCAAACAAAACCTGTAACATCACCGTCTGTTCCATTATACAACAGCTATGATTTCACATGGTGCCGTTACAAATGTGTCTCTCACAAGGTATGTTAACGCTTCTGCAGATGTAATTGAGTGAGTGGATGTTTGTGATGTTATTACAGTCTGTATTGCAATTGTTTCGGGTGTGGGGGGAGATGTAGGTGGGTGTACATAGCATATTCAGGTGTGTGGGAACTGCATTTCTACATATTCCATATATGTGTGTGGGCTCCTTCCCTAATTGAAGACCTATCATTTAGTAGACTAAAACTATGATTGTTGCGAGCTTATACATTGAGTCATTGTTAATTGGTTCCTATATAGCATGCAGGTGAGGTTGATACTTCAATACCTCCGGAAATACATCGATATGTAAGGGAATGTCACTAAATGACAGCTGTCTCGTGTATTTCTGTCACAGATATTTGCACTCATTGCAGATGTGTTGGTGACTGAACCTCTTTGGCATGGGTTGCCACCTTTTCAAATGGCCATAGTGGGACATTTGCAGGACACACATCAGTGTTTACAGGCCGACACATACCCATGGTCAGTACACAGGATAGAGCGTACTTTTATCCTAAATACATACTTATTATTGTAGCACTTTAGCTACTTATCATGTTTCATGTAACATTTACATATTTTAGATACAGGAATAACTGTTTAATGCAACTATTACATAATATATGGGACATAATTATGTCCTACAATCTCGGACATTTGCCGTTTTTAATATCTGTTGTCAGGACACAACTGCCCTGGGAGGGGCAGTCCCTCTTAAAGTGGGACAGGTGGTAACCATATGCCTACGGCCAGCTATGACCACACCTACCGTAATGATCTACCTCCAAGTTAGCACTAACAGACACATGATGCAAACACACACACACACACACACACACACACACACACACACACACACACACACACACACACACACATTACCGTCCCACAGAAACGCACACAGCACACTCAACACACACTTACACAGACTACAGCAATGACAAACACAGTTGAACACAGTACCTACCTGGACCGCAGCACTGGCAGCGATAACTAAATGTCCCTTAACATCGTGATAATATTACTCGCGGTTCTAGTGTTTCAGTACTGTGGTCTTTCGGTCTTTAAGCCTCGTGATTACGTGTGTCGGTATGTGAAACATTCAATAGTTGGCAGTATCCTATTTATTTGTACCTCCATGGTTGTGTACATGTCATTGACCTATCCATATATTTGCAGATATAGGTGAATCTGTATATATCGACATATATCTCTCTATCACCCTTTCTATATCTATTGTTTATATATATATATATATATATATATATATATATATATATATATATAGAGAGAGAGAGTGAGTGAGAGGGAGAACACACCTTTCGCTGCATACATGGCGGTATATACTGTTTCCTGGACTCCGCACATTTGTGTTTTAACCTGTCACAATACACACCTGCCATTGGTACATCTCGGGTAGCTTAGTGTTAGGTGATTGTATACATGATTGCGTGTTCTACTCCTGGCAGTGGTCATTTTACCCTTCAGAGCAGGCACTATTAGTACAGGGGTGAATAATGCTAGTTTCACCTGTTCTGGACATCGTTGACCGTGATCTGCGCGATATTCAGCAAAGCTTAGCCCTGTTTCGCACATATCCGTATAGTCATGTTTAAATGACGCTTACCAGCACTTGCCAATGCATAAACCCGCTAACATGTGCTAAACCTGATCTGATGACCTGCATCCAACATCCATTATTCGTGCATTCGGGATTACGTAATGTCCGTTGCAGGACGTGGAACCGGGAACATGCATGACAGTCAGTGCATTTACCACTTGGGCATCTGGGATTTGCACACGTGTTATGGTGCTTTGTATGTGGACTGTACTATGGCTGTTACTCCATACTGCAATCAAATGTGTAACTCAGTTAGTTTACATATGGATGAGATCTATTAATGGTATGTCCAAGTGATGTTTAATGGATGTGCTCCAGCATTGGGAATGTATGTCATAGTGAGCCACACACTATAATGTGCTACACCTTCACACAACCATAGGTGGAGCATGCTGGGTGACAGATACCTGTCATGGGTACTCCCCATGCTTTGCCACTACATCCCTGATTACATTATATGGAGCCCCTCATTAACACACCAGGGAATCCATGCAGAGTGTGTGGGGAACAGTGATTACACACATGGATCCCGCAATTGGCTCTGCTCCACTGAGGGACAGTTGGTTAATCGATGTGGTGGCAACAGCAGACACTGTTTGCCTCTGTTGATGAATGGCCTCTGACAATCAGGCATGTACCTACTGATGTACCTAGGAACCTATACATACAGTATCAACATATGCTGTTAGGTGCGTGTTCTGTTCAGGTGTTGACATTCCTTGTTCCAATAGCTCTTGTGTGTGCAATGGTTGAGGGCTGACTATGTAGGATTCACATAGTAGGCCACCTATAAATTACAATTTACAGGTGGTCGTGTGTGTGTGTGTGTGCCATCCAGTTTACTGTGTGAGCAGGTGGAGTGGTGTGTCAGTCTGTAGGGGCCTACACTGTCAGTGTATGTGCTATACGTTCCCTCTTTGCCAAGGCGTGGGCATATTGGGCACACCTCCGTCTGCCTACTGGGGCTGGCACAGGGTGTTCATGGTCTGAATCCCTCTGTGCCTGTGATGGCCTTGGCAATTGCGGTGGGCTGTGAGGGCCTTCACCATTATGTCCCTGCTGCAGCTGTTTCTGCAGGATCATATTATGTAGCATGGCACATACTATGAAGATGTGGGCACACGTGCCTGGAGAGTACTGCAAGGCTTCACCAGATATGTCCAAGCAATGGAACCGTGATTTCAGCATCCCAAACACATGCTCTATGATGATGCTGGTTTGTGCGTGTGCCTTATTATGGCATTCTTGCATGGGTGTGTGTGCATTTCTGATGGGAGTCATCATCCACAGCTCCAGTGCATAGCCAGCATCCCCCACAAGGTGGCCATGTGGGATGTCCCCCCTGACAAATACCTGATACAGCTGTGAGGCATGCCAGATGTGGGAGTCATGGTAGCTTCCAGGGCTGCCAGCACACACATCCATGATAATGCCCTGGGCATTGCACATGACCTGGCAGTTGATGGAGTAGTATCCCTTGTGGTTTATGTAGCACCTACCATGCTCACCTGGTGGTGACTTGATATGTATGTGCGTGCAGTCTATCGCACCCAGTACCTCCGGGTAGTGTGCCACATGGTGGAAGAGACACATATTGCTGGCCAACTCCTCCTGAGTTCAGGGGAAGTATATATGCTCATTGGCATGTGGTAACATGGCATCCAGGAACTGGTGTAGTACCCTGGATGCTGATGCATGTGAGATCCCCATCATATCTCCAGTTGGTCTTTGAAAGGTACCTGTGGCTAGTATTCTCAAGCTTACACATACCTTCATGTCCACTGGGATGGGTTCCCCTCTGTTGTTTCTGGATCTCAGGCATGGCCGGCACATCTCAACTATTTGCTGTAAGATGTCCCTGTCCACCCTGAATGCTCTACTATCTCCAGATCATGTAGCCCCTGGTAGGTTACCCTTGGTCTGAACACTCTTCTCCTCCTCCAGGGCCTGCGGTGGTTGTCAGCATCATCCTCCACAACACCTTCAGTCTCTAACACATGGTGATGAATCACAGCTATGGCAGCTCCCAACATGTACATTGTAAAAGTTCCCTGTCTGTTTACACCGATGGTGCAGTGTCTGGGAATACACAGGTGTGTGTGAGGTGCCTTCACACTTTATACTACTGTGCTTTGAACACTGATGATGTCATAGGGTGTGTATGTACAATCGGAGCTACAGGGTATCTTATGTGTTTTACCACAGGTACTGCTATTGTGGTGCCTTTGGTGTTGAATTACATTTAGCTGCCGTGGATTACCTCTTGCCCTTCCCTTAACATTTCTTAACGTTTCCCCTCCCATTTTCTGGCATGCATCCAGCAGCCTGCTTTCTTTTGTATTTTCCAAAGCCTGGCTTATCTTGTGAAATGTGTTCTATGACAGTTCTCTTTTCTTTGCAATCTGACACCTCCCCTATCCTGTTCTGCAGGTTGCTGCGAGCAGACTTGTTAGCTGCCGTTGATTGCCCACTGTGAGTTAATAGGTGTTAATTTCTCAGTTGTACTCCAATTACCCTACTGCGGCATTTCCTTATTTTCTTCCCCTAACCTTCCTGTTTGAGCTATGGTGCGCGGCGCGTGCATCCTCTTACCGGGTTTTGGGCACGTTATTATCCACATACACATGCGCTTCCAGGCACCATATGTGCTCTCAGCTAAATGATACTATACCTACATCCCCACCCCTATCCTGCGGCTTTCCTTAGCAATGGGCAGCCTGGATTTGCATTGCTCCAATGTGCTTATAGCTACGGTGGCACACCCCACTGCTGATGTCATGTATACCGCCAAACCACTCCTCTGTGTTGTAGCGCTGTGCCGTATGGTACATCCTTAGTCCGGCAGGACGTTTGCAATTCACTATTACTTGCCTCATTTGCATAGCATTGACTACTAATTCATAGTTACTGCACCGAACACTGTCACAGACCCTTAGCAACCCTTGCAGCTTGGTTGTGGTGTACCATGCATACCATTGAGTATTATGGTGAAATCATGATTTGTATTACATTGCGATTTTATGACATTTGTATATATTTTCCTTGTGTTCCCATTTGTGCACACATGCCCTGCGGTTGTACTTTGCGTTACTGTGGACATGACATTAAATGTTGTTTTTTTAGGTGTTGTGCATCTTTTCTTATGCCATTGGCTATATATTTAGCCATTGGCATATGTTAACTTTGTAATACATGAGTCTGGTCCACTTTTATAGCTCCAATGTTCTGTTTGGCAAAATGTAAACCTTTTTTTTGGTTTACATTTCTGTGGGCTTACGCTACGCCTGCACCACTTCAGGAATCACTATGTACCTTCATTTGCATGGTGCAGTACTGCACATGGGGTGATTAGCATACCTGAGCCGAGGGCTGCGCAGATCTGGCGTATGCTGGTAGTGCACGTGGAATTGTATCGTACCTGAATTGCTCTGCGGCCATATTTGGCATTATACCACCTACGCTACGCCTGCGCCTGGCGCAAGCTTCATGAATCCCAGGGATTATGTCTTTTGATCCATTTTGTCAGCACACCATTTTTAACAATACATCTACAACTTAAACGACAGTTTGTTGTGTGTATCTGACACACAGCTAAGAAGAATAATGTTCAAGTGTAACTGCTATGATTATTGTTTATGCTGTAACGTTTGGTGCACTTGTATCTCTGGCTGTGTTCTGGTGATTGATTTTTTGTGCATAGTGTAACTATTAGTGAATGGGAGTTTGTTGTGTTATTGTTAAAAGTGCTCTCTGCAGATTGCTTTGGATTACCTTTAGTTTAACACTGGAATTCCATCTGCCTCAGACACTGTGGGTGTGTTTGCAAAAGTACTGTTACAGCCTAGATTGACTGACTTTTGAGCAGGTAGCCATTTACCAGCAGTTAATAATCATTAAAACATATTTACAAAGCGTTGTTTTTTTCAGCCAAGTTATTCCTGATAGTTTCTGAAGATAATGTATACAGTTGCAGTTACAACTTCTCCAAAGCCAACTTCATGCTACTTAAGTCAGAAGTGACAAACTTCATGGCACCCATGCAGATGGGAGTTGAAAGTTTGACTGCTGAATCCTACACAAAGGCACTTTACATGCACATCCACTCATGCCATGAATCTTGCCATTCCAAACAGAACCAAGATGCTCTCCTCCAAAAAAGGAAGCCATTCTGGTGGTCCCCTGCCATAAACAAACTACACAACAGAAGAAAGAAGCTATTGCAGAAAAAAGGAAAATCTCAGGATGCAAAAAACTCCCTTACCAGCCTCAGTAAGAAGCTCAGATCCCTCATAAAATCCTTCAAAGTTAGTTACAAAAATAACATTGCCAAAGATTCCAAAGACAACCACAAGGCATTCTATAGTTATGAAGAGAATCTAAATGGCAATGCTCAGATCTGCTCTTTGCTACAACAGAATGGCATTAAATATACTGATCCCAAGGATATTGCCAATATCCTGGCAGGTAGATTTAGTGTCAACTTCACCCCCCTCTAATCCCCTAAAAGGCCCATCTCAATACCAAAAGATTGCCAAATTCTGGTAATCACGGCCACACAGGTAGAAACCGCACTCTCCAAAGCTAAGAATACAGCATCCATGGGACCAGATGACATCCTGGGCTGTGTACTACATGAACTACAAAATGAACTGGCACCTCACCTAAGTGTCATGTTTAATCGTAGCCTCACCTCAGGCTTTGTGCCCACTGAGTGGCACACAGCTACAGTTATCCCACTCCACAAAGGGGGGATCCACCTTGGATCCTGGGAACTACCATCCCATCAATCTGACGAACCTGATCTGCAAGGGCATGGAACGCATTATCATAGAACTCATATACAAAGACATTGGCAACCTTTAAACACTGGATCCCACCCAGTTTTGGTTCATGAAGGGCTGATCTTGTCTCCTGAACCTGATTGACTTCTTAAAATCAGTCTCCAGAGCTGTGGATGAGGGTAAGGCGGTCCACACAGCCTATCTGGAACTCGCCAAGGCCTTCAACACCATCACCCACTCTGGAATCATAGATAAACTTGCTAAGCTGGGCATTAATCTTTACGTCACTTGATGGGCTGCCAACTGGTTTACTGACAGAATCCATACTGTAAAAGTAGCCAACTCCAAATCCAGCTCCAGACAAGTGACAAGTGGAAAACCTCAGGGTTCAGTCCTGGGACCCCTCTTATTTGGCATCTACTTCTCTGAAGTACAGGCCATCAATATGGAACTCTGGCTATCAAAGTTTGCAGGTGACTGCAAACTGGGAGCCATTATTGAATCCCCAAATGATGTGGATATTCTACAAAAGGGCCTTACAGAAACAGATGCTTGGTGCCAGAGCCATGGGCTCAAGCTTAATGCCAAGAAATGTATAGCTATCCCCTTTTGGAAAAACATATACCCATGAATTACCATATAGGTGGCAGTACACTAAACACTGAAAGTGTGATGAGAGACTTAGGGAAACAGGTGAACAGTGGCCTCACCTTCGATAACCACGTCGCCACAATAGTCAGGAAATCCTTCTATGTGGCACACCTCATCACTAAGGGCTTTTCATCCAGAAAAAAGGAGGTCATTGTCCCACTGTACTCATCCCTCATTAGACCCATTATAGAGTACAACACCCCATTTGGTATGTACCTCACAGGACATTTGCAACAACTGGAAAGGGTGCAAAAATACCTCACCAAAAGAATCACAGGCCTAAAGCAGATGCCCTATGCTGACCATCTAAAAAAAGTCCAGCTATACTCTGTGGCATATCGTCTACTCAGAGGCAATCTCTGCTTAACATGCAAGGCCACATCAAATCTTGAGCTGTTGGACATGCTCCACTTAAAAAAATCCCAATCCCTCAGAGCCATACGCTCCAGGGATCTAAACCTTGTCATCACAATGAACAAAACATGCTGGAGGGATAGGTTCCTGACCCAGAGACTCCCCATACTCTGGAATAGACTGCCCATACATGTCAAGCAGAGTGCCTCCTTGGCCCTCTTCAAAGGGAACCGTGACAATTGGATGGGAGATAGTAAATTCACCCCAGGGATCACGTCAGTCGCCCTGTTAGACAGGGGTCCAGGGAAGTAAATATTGTGGGAAGAAATATTCATGGAATTGTTTGGCTAGGCTTGTATAGGCCCTAGGGCTGATAGCCTAGTACCAACCTATGAACCTATGACCCTTGTGTAAACAGAATACTGTTATTAACAGAAATATTAGATTCTGATATGTCTAAAGTTATGCTGACTGAACATATTACATTGTTTTCAGTGTTCTACTCATATTGATGTGTGTTCAATCAAATATCATGCTGCATTTCCCTATTGTCCGCAATACTGTCTGATAAATTTCACCTCATTTTTACAATGGCATGTTGTGGCTGTTCACATACGTCATTGAATGCAAACAGTAAAATATGTTTTTTCACATTCGTACATTTTTACAAAGCTAATGAACTGTGTGTGTGTGTGTGTGTGTGTGTGTGTGTGTGTGTGTGTGTGTGTGTGTGTGTGTGTGTGTGTGTGTGTGCGCCCATGCATGTGTGTGTGTGTGTGTGTGTGTGTGTGTGTGTGTGTGTGTGTGTAAGCATATAGAAGTGCTCAGGAAAGAATACTGCTCTGCTTTTTAGCAGTACAACACATAGGGCCATAGGTAACTTTGTCCATAATGGATCTGTCTCAGTCCCTTAGTAAATTGTCTTATTAATGATATTGTGTGGTGCAGTGATTATCATGAGACTATTTGCATGATAAACATTTTTTTCTGCTGTGTTTTTACAATCAATCTTTATAGAGCATGCTACCTGAGGATGTTTGCTAATCCATAGACGATGATGTGCACATGCAATGGCACTGCCAGATTCTTCTTCTGAAGAAGGGGACTGAGGATGATAGTGAGGAACCTGGACCAGGCCCTGCCTGACACATCCTGCCTGCACCATGGAGATTGACATGACCAGGATAGAGACAATTTTTGGGAGGAGATCCTGAAGTCAATATCGATGTGCTCGGAAGACAGATGAGGGACATGATGGTGACCTTGTTTAATGAAATGGCATATGCTATGTGGGATTCATTCAGGATTATAGCTTGTGAGATCATTCAGGAGTCTGATCCAGATTAACCTGGTTCCACCTGTCAGCAGGTATTGTCTGTGTGTGCCACCTGTGTTATGATGCCAACATGGTGATTGCCACATACATACCATGCATCTGCTATGCTTATGTGTTATTATCATCTGACATTTACTTTGTTATCAGTGTGTGCATGACACCAGTTAACACATTACACTGTCCACACACATTCAACTCTCCATGCGTTGCAGCAGTAAATCTGCTGATAGTGGTGCAACAGTCAGCCTGCAAACATGTGTGTTAGTGAGACAACTGACAGATAACACATCTTGTATCAGATGATCTACTCCTCTAATGCAAAACTATGGAACACAATCCTGCCATCAATCAGGACTACTAGCAATGCATCACACCCTTCCTCCATCAATCAGGACTATCAGCAATGCATCGCACCCTCCCTCTATCAATCAGGACTACCAGCAATGCATCACACCCTCCCTCCATCAATCAGGACAACCAGCAATGCATCACACCCTCCCACCATCAATCAGGACTATCAGCAATGGATCACACCCTCCCACCATCAATCAAGACAACCAGCAATGCATCACACCCCCCTCCATCAATCATGACTACCAGCAGTGCATCACACCCTCCCACCATCAATCAAGACTACCAGCAATGCATCACACCCTCCCACCATCAATCAGGACTACCAGCAATGCATCACACCCTCCCACCATCAGTCGGGACTACCAGCAATGTATCACATCCTCCCACCATCAATCAGGGCTACCAGCAATGAATCATACACTCACTCCATTAATCAGGACTACCAGCAATACATCACACTATCCCACCTTCAATCAGGACTACCAATAATGCATCACACCCTCCCACCATCAATCAGGACTACCAGCAATGCATCACACCCCCCCCACCATCAATCAGGACTACCAGCAATGCATCACACCCTCCCACCATCAATCAGGACTACCAGCAATCCAGCTCTCTTTAAGAAATCCCTGAAAGAACACCTTTCCTCTCTATGGCAGTACACATGTACCAAAACTGCACATTCCAAAACCTGACTCCCTCTTCTAATACTACCCCACACCTTTATTAATTACTACTTTTTATTACTCCTTGTAGCTTAAATCACTTACTTAACCACAGTGCTATTACCTGATATATTTGCTCACCTATATTTAAGCCTAACACTTCATCAGTGTTAATTATTCAGACTATGTTACTAGAACCTGATCTACTCATGAGTAACTTAATTATCCTAACTTGTTATATCATAACCTGTAATATTCTAATTGTGTAATACCACATGATCCTTATATTATAATCTAATATTGTAGTCAGATTTTTACCTTGTTCATTCGATTGTCATTAATATCCTATAATTCTCAACTATGACTCTTGTATGTACTGATCATGTTGATCTATTGTATTGTATGTACTGATCACATGATCTATTGTATTGTATGTACTGATCATGTGATCTATTGTATTGTATGTACTGATCATGTGATCTATTGTATTGTAGGTACTGATCATGTTTCTACTATTGTATTGTATGTACTTATTATGTTGATTTATTATATCGTATGTACTGATCATGTGATCTATTGCATTGTATGCACTGATCATGTTGAGCTATTGTTTGTATTGATAATGTTGATCTATTGTATTCTAGGTACTGATCATGCTGGTCTATTGTATTCAAGTACTGATCATGTTGAGCTATTGTATGTACTGATCATGTTGATCTATTGTATTGTATGCACTGATCATGTTGATCTATTTTATTGTAGATACTGATCATGTTAATCTATTGCATGTACTGGTCATGTTGATCTATTGTATTGCATGTACTGATTATGTTGATCTATTTTATTGTATGTACTGATCATGTTGATTTATTGTATTGTAGGTACTCATCATGTTGATCTATTGTATTGTATGTACTGATCATGTTGATCTATTGTATTGTATGTACTGATCATGTTAATCTATTTTATTGTAGGTACTGATCATGTTCATCTATTGTATTGTAGGTACTGATCATGTTGATCTATTGCATGTACTGATCATATTGATCTATTGCATTGCATGTACTGATTATGTTGATCTATTTTATTGTATGTACTGATCATGATGATCTATTCTATGTACTGATCATGTTGATCTATTGTATTGCAGGTACTCATCATGTTAATCTATTGTATTGTATTGTATGTACTGATCATGCTGATCTATTTTATTGTAGGTACTGATCATGTTCATCTATTGTATTGTAGGTACTGATCATGTTGATATATTGCATGTACTGATCATATTGACCTATTGTATTGCATGTACTGATTATGCTGATCTATTTTATTGTATGTACTGATGATGTTGATCTATTCTATGTACTGATCATGTTGAACTATTGTATTGTAGGTACTTATCATGTTGATCTATTGTATTGTATGTACTGATCATGTTGATCTATTGTATTGCATGAATTGATCATGTTGATCTATTGTATTGCATATGTGATTATGTGATCTATTGTATTGTATGTTCAGATCATGTGATCTATTGTATTGTAGGTACTGATCATGTTGATCTATTCTAATGTATGTACTGATCATGTTGGTCTACTGTATTGTAAGTACTGATCATGTTGATCTATTGTATTGTATTGTATGTGCTGATCATGTTGATCTATTGTATTGTAGGTAATGATCATGTAGATCGATTGTATTGTATGTACTGATCAGGTTGATCTATTGTGTATACTGACCATGTCATCTATTGTATTGTAGGTACTGATCATATGATCTATTGTATTGTAGGTACTGATCATGTTGATCTATTGTATTGTATATACTGATCATGTTGATCTATTGTGTTGTAGGTACTGATCATGTTGAGCTATTGTATTGTAGGTACTGATCATGTTGATCTATTGTGTTGTATGTACTGATCATGTTGCTCTATTGTATTGTATGTACTGATTATGTTGATCAATTGTATGTACTGATCATGCTGATCTATTGTTTTGTATGTACTGATAACATTACTCTATTGTATTGTATGTACTGATCATGTTGATCTATTGTATTGTATGTACTGATCATGTAGCTCTATTTTATTGTAAGTACTGATTATGTGATCTATTGTATTGTATGTACTGAAATGTTGATCTATTGTATTGTAGGTACTGATCATGTTCATCTATTGTATTGTAGGTACTGATCATGTGGATCTATTGTATGTACTGATCATATTGGTCTATTGTATTGCATGTACTGATTATGTTGATATGTTGTATTGTATGTACTGATCATATTGAGCTATTCTATGTACTGATCATGTTGTTCTATTGTATTGTAGGTACTGATCATGTTGAGCTATTGTATTGTATGTACTGGTCATGTTGATCTGTTGTATTGTATGTACTGATCATGTTAATCTATTGTATTGTATGTACTGATTATGTTGATCTATTGTATGTACTGATCGTGTTGATCTATTGTATTGTATGTACTGATCATGTTGATCTGTTGTATTGTATGTACTGATCATGTTAATCCATTGTATTGTATGTACTGATTATGTGATCTATTGTATGTACTGATCATGTTGATCTATTGTATTGTATGTACTGATCATGTTGATCTATTGTATTGTATATGCTGATCATGTGATCTATTGCATTGTATGTACTGATCTTGCAATCTATTGTATTGTAGGTACTGATCATGTTGATCTATTCTAATGTATGTACTGATCATGTTGATCTACTGTATTGTAAGTGCTGATCATGTTGATCTATTGTATTGTATTGTATGTACTGATCATGCTGATCTATTGCACTATAGGTACTGATCATGTAGATCTATTGTATTGTATATACTGATCATGTTGATCTACTGTATACTGATCATGTGATCTATTATATTGTAGTATTGATCATGTTGATCTATTGTATTGTAGATACTGATCACATTAATCTATTGTATTATATGTACTGATCACGTGATCTATTGTATTGTAGGTACTGATAATGTTGATTTATTGTATTGTATGTACTGATCATGTTGATCTATTGTATGTACTGATCATGTGATCTACTGTATTGTATGTACTGATCATGTGATCTATTGTATAGTAGGTACTGATCATGTTGAGCTATTGTATGAGGTGATCATGTTGATCCATTGTATTGCATGTACTGATCATGTTGAGCTATTGTATTGTATGTACTGATCATGTTGATCTATTGTATGTACTAATCATATTGATCTATTGTATTGTATATATTGATCATGTGATCTATTGCATTGTATGCACTGATCATGTGATCTATTGTATTGTAGGCACTGATCATGTTGATCTATTGTATTGTAGGTACTGATCATGTTGATCTATTGTATTGTAAGTACTGATCATGTTGATCTATTGTATTGTATTGTATGTATTGATCATGTTGATTTATTGTATTGTAGGTACTGATCATGTTGACCTATTGTATGTACTGATCATGTGATCTATTGTATTGCAGGTACTGATCATGTGATCTATTGTATTGGAGATACTGATCCTATTGATCTATTGTATTGTATAAACTGATCAAGTTGATCTATTGTATTGCATGCACTGATCATGTGATCTATCATATTTTAGGTACTGAAGATGTTATTATATGTACTGATCATATTGATCTACTGTACTGTATGTACTGATTATGTTGAGCTATTGTATTGTAGGTACTGATCATGCTGACCTATTGTATTGTATGTACTGATCATGTCGATCTATTGTATTTAATGTACTGATTATGTTGATCTATTGTATTGTATGTACTGATCATGTTGATAATTGTACTGTATGCACTGATTACATTGCTCTATTGCATTGTATGTACTGATCATGTTGATCTATTGTATTGTATGTACTGATCATGTTGATCTGTTGTATGTACTGATCATGTTACTCTATTGTATTGTATGTACTGATCATGATGGCTTTGCAGTTTCCAGCCCCTACTGTAAATTTGATCTGGGACACTCCTCCTTGTCTAGTGTCATTACCTCATTCTATCTAATCCAGGGAGAACATTTGAGAAGGTCAACCCACTTAGTTTCTGCTCCTCCTTTCCCCTTTCCACTTTACAAAAAAAAAAATGCTATGCTTGTTTCTTGCCTTTCCTGTAAGTCGTCTAGTCCAGATACAGATTTGCTGTATCCAGGACTTTTTGCAAGCTTCTGAGCCCCCAAGCTTTTCTGTGTTGGAGGGAAGCCTTCTAGCTTAATTTTGTTTCTTAGAACTAGCCAGTTTTTTTCGTTTCAGCACTCAAGTCTGTTTCTTTGAGCTCAGCACTTGTTCAGAACTTGAAAGCACTAAATAAGCTACAAATTACTACAGAACTCAACTTTCCTCACTTGTCTAGAGGAAAACAGTTTTTAGTATTTAATAAATAAGCACCTATCCAGGCATGTTTAAGGGTTAGCTCCGGTGTTTTCTCCTGTCTACCTGATGAATTTGGGCATCTTGGGGCAATGCAGAAATTTCCTCATGTACACAGACAACCCTCTCCTCCTACCACCCAACACTAAAACCTGTGAGAGATGCACTTATATAGCCAAACTGGAAGCAAAGCTCTCTTCACCCAAGACTTGACTAGACAGTCAAGAGGAGAAGGTAAACACTTGCACCACACCACATTCATCACATAGTCCCTCAAAACCTACACCACCAAAACACACACATAGAAACACAAAACACACACCTACATTCACAGAGGCTCTCAATAAAAATCTACCCAAACAACAGGGACCTCCAAGGCAGAAACACAAGCAACCTCCATCCCCAACACAACCCAAATGACACATAGCCCACAAACCCAGTGTGCCACTCAACCACAGCCCATAAGGCATAACAACGTACCCAACACTCTAGTCATAGGTGACTCTATAGTCAGTCACACTGATGTTCCACTCACCAGGCTAAACAAGGAGAAAGTTACTGTCAGCTGCCTGTCTTGTGCCAGGATCCGCCACATAACGCATGCACTCAGGTCACTCCAGAAGTACAAATATGACTCTGTCATTGTCCATGTTGGTGTGAATGACCTGAGATGTACCTCCCTGGACAACATGAAAAGAGACATGGAAGAGCTGTCTGATCTTGTAGCCCAGGCAGGTATGACCCTAGCCCTGAGTAGCCCCCTGCCATCACCCAGAATGATACCACAGTACAAGGACAAAATGATTGACTTCAACAATTGGCTAAGCCTCTGGTGTCATTCTAAGGGGATCCAGTATCTGTCTGCCTGGGATGACATGATCAACAAACTATGATGCTTTGCCAGAGATGGCCTGCATCTATCGCCCTTGGGATTCTGGATACTGGCTAAGGCTCTTGCCACCCCTATAGTGCCTTTTTTAGGCAAGGTTCAAATTACAAATTCACCACTGTAACAGGTACAAGCAAGCAAAATCTGAGGGTAATGCTACCCAGTGCTAAAAGTCTAAACCTCAAAATGCACTCATTTGAGACACTCCTTAAAATGGAGAACATCGACATCTGTGCAGTGATACAGACCTGGTTCAAGGCTCCACAGAGCACCCCTGCATTACCAGGCTATAATTCATACCACACCATTCGGCCACCTATCCTGGACCGAAACACTAAAGGCAGAGGCATGTCCATATTCATTAAGGATATCCACACCTGCAGGCTAGTTGCTCAGCATAATGCATATGAGATTATCCAAGTGCAACTCTGGGCAAGACTGCAATCCAAATTGTAGCGTGCTACAGATCCCCCACCATGCCCCAGGATTCCCATTCCTCATTTCTTGATACACTGGAAAATATTAGGGTACAACCTAACACCCTAATAATGGGCAATTTCAACTACCCCACCATTAACTGGGAAAACTACTCATGTACCAACTCTTGTGCTCAACATTTTCTGGAATTCATAAATTCCAACACCTTGGATCAACTTATCGACACCCCCACCAGGGGCAGCAGTATCCTAGATCTGGTCATTACCAACATGGGCAACCGGTGTTCCACACCAGAGGTCAATTCCTCGTTGGTCAGATCCGACCACAAGCTAATCACCCTAGACATCCACATCCAAGCCCCCTCCCATTAGGGAAACCACTGTAAAACATTTCTCCAAAGCCAACTTCACACTTCTTAAGACAGAAGTGGCAAACTTCATGACACCCATGCTGACAGTCAATAGAGGTATGACTGCTGAATCCTATACAAATGCACTTTATAAGCACTTACACGAGTGCATGGATCCTGCAATCCCTAACAGAACCAAGATGCTATACTCCAGAAAAAGGAAGCCAATCTGGTGGTCCTCCTCTGCCATAAACAAACTCCACAACAGAAGAAAGAAACTGTTGCAGAAAAGAGCAAAATCCCATGATTAGAGAAACTCCCTGGTGAGACTTAGTAAGAAGCTGAGATCCCTCATAAAATCCTCCAAAGCTAGTTACGAAAACAAAATCACCACTGATTCTAAAAGACAACCACAAAGCATTCCATAGTTATGTCAAGAATCTCAATGGCAACACTCAGATCTGCTCTGAGGTACAGCACAATGGCACTAAATATACAGAACCAACTGATATTGCCAACATCCTGGCAGATATGTTCAGTGCTAACTTTACCCCTCTCTCACCCCCTAAAGGGCCCATCTCTATACCGGAAGAATGCAAAGTTCCTGTAATCACAGCTGCACAGGTAAAAAACACACTCTCCAAAGCCAAGAACACAGCATCCATGGGACCTGACAAAATCCTAGGCTGCGTTCTACATGAACTACAGCATGAGCTAGCACCCCACCTAAGTACCATGTTCAATCATAGCCTCACCTCAGGCTTCACGCCCACTGAATGCTGCACAGCAATGGTTATCCCACTCCACAAAGGGGGAGTCACCATGGATCTGGGAACTACCTCCCCATTAGCCTGATGAGCCTGGTCTGCAAGGCTATGGAAGGTATCATCATGGAACTTATAAACAATGACATTGGTAATCTCCAAACTCTGGACCCTACCCAGTTTGGGTTTGTACAAGGCAGATAATGTCTCCTAAACCTGATAGACATCTTTGAAGTGGTCACCAAAGCCATAGATGAGGGTAAGGTGGTTCACACAGCCTATCTACATCTTGCCAAGGCTTTTGACATCACCCCCCACTCTGGAATTATAGATAAACTCACTAAACTAGGTATAAATCCCTATGTCACAAGATGGGTTGCCAAATGGCTCACTGACAGAACCCACACTCTTAAAGTAGCAGACTCTAAATCCAACTTCAGATGAGTAAAAAGTGGAGTACCACAGGGATCAGTCCTGGGTCCTCTCCTATTTGGTATCTAGTGTACTTCTCTGAAGTACAGGCTAACACAGAAGGTCTTTGGCTAACAAAGTTTTCAGATGAATGCAAACTATGAGCAATAATCAAAACTCCTAACGATGTGGAAATCCTACAAAAGGGACTCACTGAGACAGATGCCTGGTGTCAAAGCCATGGCCTCAAGCTCAATGCCAAAAAGTGCATTGTACCCATGAACTTCCACATAGGCGGTAGTCTGCTTAACACAGAAAGTGCGATAAGAGACCTTGGGACATAGGTGGACAGTAGTCTCTCCTTTGATAATTACATTGCCACAGTAGTCAGGTAATCATTCTACATGGCACATCTCATCACAAAAGGTTTTTCATCCAGGAAAAAAAGAGGTCATTGTTCCCTTCTACTCATCACTCATCAGACCCATTATAGAGTACAACGCCCCTTTTGGTATGTATCTCACAAGACATCTACAACAACTGGAAAGGGCACAGAAATACCTCACAAAGAGGATTACTGGCCTCAACAGATGCCCTATGCAGACCATCTCAAAAAACTCCAGCTTTACTCCATCGCATCTCTGCCTAACATACAAAGCTATGACAAACCCACAGATGTTACACATGCTCCACTTAAAGAAATCCCAATCCCTCCGAGCTACATGCCCTAGGGACCTAAATCTTGTCACCACAATAAAGAGAACATGCTGGAGGGATAGATTCCTGTCCCAGAGACTTCCCATACTGTGGAACAAGCTACCCATCTATGTCAATCAAAGTTCCTCATTAGCACTCTTCAAAAAAAATCATGATGAGTGGATGGGAAATAGGAAATACACACCAGGGATCACCTCTGTGGCTTTGCTTGACAAGAGCACAGGTATATAACTTTCTTGGGTGGCAAAAGCCAAGTTACAGTTTGGCTAAGCTAATATAGGCCCTAGGGCCAATAGCCTAGCACCTACCTATGAACCTATATTGATCTATTGTATTGTATGTACTGATCATGTTGATCTATTGTATTGTAAGTAATGATCATGTTGATCTATTGTATGTACTGATCATGTGACCTATAGGCATGACTGAAAAGTTTATTTAAAAGAGTAAAAGAGCATCTTTACTCTATTAAAGTTAAGGATAGTAACAATGCCTTATACAGACATAAAGGAAACAGTAATAGTAAAACATTTATGTTTACTACTTTTAAAACAGGTACCTATGGACCTGTGAGGAGGTAACTATAGGAATAGGTTGGAGAAAAGGGAGTCCCTATGGCACTTAAAATTGGGGATGGACACTTTTCCAGGTCTGAGTGATACTGTCAACATTAAATGTTTCCTAAGAGATAAGAATTAAGGGCAAATAGTTAACCTTTTAAGATTACTACTTCTGTACCAGACATAGAATGTATATTATTTATTTTGGTATTTATATTTGTGGTTGTTAGGGATTAAATATTTAATTAATTGTTGTATAATTAACTGTTAATTTGTGTCCATTGTTCAATTGGTAAGGTGTGTCTTTTAGCATAAATAGAAGACGGATTTTTATCAATTTGTTGTTTCTGAAGAAGTCTGGTGTTCATACAAAAGCACATTAAATGAGTTTTACGCTATGGTTTCCTTATATTTTGTGCATTTTTGATCTTAGAGGTTATATTTTGTGCATTTTTGATCTTGGAGGTTTTTTTGGGGTCCTTTCTGATCCAGCTGGCTGGTTCTTTGTTTTTCTTTTTTTTTTGTATTTATTGTGGAGCTTTTCTCCCAAGGCCTCCAGTGAAAATGCAGCCCAGTGGACCATCCCGGTAAACAAATGCAAATAAATAATAATAAATTATCCATAGTCCATCACTAACAGTATCATATGCCATGGATTTATGTTCGTACTTATCAGGTATGTTCAACATACAGACATGTCCTTCCACATGGTTTTGGATACAACTGTCACGATGTGGTGTTGTGTGCCATGGTTTGGCAATACTGATTCCATGTAGGATTATATACTGGTATTCCCTGTCTATGCACAGTCCTCCTTATCTGACTGCATCAAAGAGTAAGGTAGGGCAACACTGATTCCATGTAGGATTATATACTGGTATTCCCTGTGTATGCGCAGTCCTCCTTATCTGACTGCATCAAAGAGTAAGGTAAGGTAATACTGATTCCATGTAGGATTATATACTGGTATTCCCTGTGTATGTGCAGTCCTCCTTATCTGACTGCATCAAAGAGTAAGGTAAGGTAATACTGATTCCATGTAGGATTATATACTGGTATTCCATGTGTATGCACGTCCTCCTTATCTGACTGCATCAAAGAGTAAGGTAAGGTAATACTGATTCCATGTAGGATTATATACTGGTATTCCCTGTGTATGCGCAGTCCTCCTTATCTGACTGCATCAAAGAGTAAGATAAGGCAATACTGATTCCATGTAGGATTATATACTGGTATTCCCTGTGTATGCGCAGTCCTCCTTATCTGACTGCATCAAAGAGTAAGGTAAGGCAATACTGATTCCATGTAGGATTATATACTGGTATTCCCTGTGTATGCACAGTCATCCTTATCTGACTGCATCAAAGAGTAAGATAAGGCAATACTGATTCCATGTAGGATTATATACTGGTATTCCCTGTGTATGCGCAGTCCTCCTTATCTGACTGCATCAAAGAGTAAGGTAAGGTAATACTGATTCCATGTAGGATTATATTCTGGTATTCCCTGTGTATGCGCAGTCCTCCTTATCTGACTGCATCAAAGAGTAAGGTAAGGCAATACTGATTCCATGTAGGATTATATACTGGTATTCCCTGTGTATGTACAGTCCTCCTTATCTGACTGCATCAAAGAGTAAGGTAAGGTAATACTGATTCCATGTAGGATTATATACTGGTATTCCCTGTGTATGCGCAGTCCTCCTTATCTGACTGCATCAAAGAGTAAGGTAAGGTAATACTGATTCCATGTAGGATTATATACTGGTATTCCTGTGTATGCAGTCCTCCTTATCTGACTGCATCAAAGAGTAAGGTAAGGTAATACTGATTCCATGTAGGATTATATACTGGTATTCCCTGTGCATGCGCAGTCCTCCTTATCTGACTGCATCACAGAGTAAGGTAAGGTAATACTGATTCCATGTAGGATTATATACTGGTATTCCCTGTGTATGCGCAGTCCTCCTTATCTGACTGCATCATGAGTAAGGTAAGGTAATACTGATTCCATGTAGGATTATATACTGGTATTCGCTGTGTATGCAAAGTCCTCCTTATCTGACTGCATCAAAGAGTAAGGTAAGGTAATACTGATTCCATGTAGGATTATATACTGGTATTCATTGTGTATGCGCAGTCCTCCTTGTCTGACTGCATCAAAGAGTAAGGTAAGGTAATACAGATTCCATGTAGGATTATATACTGGTATTCCCTGTGTATGCACAGTCCTCCTTATCTGACTGCATCAAAGAGTAAGGTAAGGTAATACTGATTCCATGTAGGATTATATACTGGTATTCCCTGTGTATGCGCAGTCCTCCTTATCTGACTGCATCACAGAGTAAGGTAAGGTAATACTGATTCCATGTAGGATTATATACTGGTATTCCTGTGTATGCAGTCCTCCTTATCTGACTGCCTCAAAGAGTAAGGTAAGGTAATACTGATTCCATGTAGGATTATATACTGGTATTCCTGTGTATGCAGTCCTCCTTATCTGACTGCATCAAAGAGAAAGGTAAGGTAATACTGATTCCATGTAGGATTATATACTGGTATTCCTGTGTATGCAGTCCTCCTTATCTGACTGCATCAAAGAGTAAGGTAAGGTAATACTGATTCCATGTAGGATTATATACTGGTATTCCCTGTGTATGTGCAGTCCTCCTTATCTGACTGCATCAAAGAGTAAGGTAAGGTAATACTGATTCCATATAGGATTATATACTGGTATTCGCTGTGTATGCACAGTCCTCCTTATCTGACTGCATCAAAGAGTAAGGTAAGGTAATACTGATTCCATGTAGGATTATATACTGGTATTCCCTGTGTATGTGCAGTGCTCTTTATCTGACTGCATCAAAGAGTAAGGTAAGGTAATACTGATTCCATGTAGGATTATGTACTGGTATTCCCTGTGTATGCACAGTCCTCCTTATCTGACTGCATCAAAGAGTAAGGTAAGGTAATACTGATTCCATGTAGGATTATATACTGGTATTCGCTGTGTATGCGCAGTCCTCCTTATCTGACTGCATCAAAGAGTAAGGTAAGGTAATACTGATTCCATGTAGGATTATATACTGGTATTCCCTGTGTATGTGCAGTGCTCCTTATCTGACTGCATCAAAGAGTAAGGTAAGGTAATACTGATTCCATGTAGGATTATATACTGGTATTCCCTGTGTATGCGCAGTCCTCCTTATCTGACTGCATCAAAGAGTAAGGTAAGGTAATACTGATTCCATGTAGGATTATATACTGGTATTCCCTGTGTATGCGCAGTCCTCCTTATCTGACTGCATCAAAGAGTAAGGTAATGCAATACTGATTCCATGTAGGATTATATACTGGTATTCCCTGTGTATGCGCAGTCCTCCTTATCTGACTGCATCATGAGTAAGGTAAGGTAATACTGCTTCCATGTAGGATTATATACTGGTATTCCCTGTGCATGCGCAGTCCTCCTTATCTGACTGCATCAAAGAGTAAGGTAAGGTAATACTGATTCCATGTAGGATTATATACTGGTATTCCCTGTGTATGCGCAGTCCTCCTTATCTGACTGCATCACAGAGTAAGGTAAGGTAATACTGATTCCATGTAGGATTATATACTGGTATTCCCTGTGTATGCGCAGTCCTCCTTATCTGACTACATCAAAGAGTAAGGTAAGGTAATACTGATTCCATGTAGGATTATGTACTGGTATTCCCTGTGTATGCACAGTCCTCCTTATCTGACTGCATCAAAGAGTAAGGTAAGGTAATACTGATTCCATGTAGGATTATATACTGGCATTCCCTGTGTATGCGCAGTCCTCCTTATCTGACTGCATCATGAGTAAGGTAAGGTAATACTGATTCCATGTAGGATTATATACTGGTATTCCCTGTGTATGCACAGTCCTCCTTATCTGACTGCATCAAAGAGTAAGGTAAGGCAATACTGATTCCATGTAGGATTATATACTGGTATTCCCTGTGTATGTGCAGTCCTCCTTATCTGACTGCATCATGAGTAAGGTAAGGTAATACTGATTCCATGTAGGATTATATACTGGTATTCCCTGTGTATGCACAGTCCTCCTTATCTGACTGCATCAAAGAGTAAGGTAAGGTAATACTGATTCCATGTAGGATTATATACTGGTATTCCCTGTGTATGCGCAGTCCTCCTTATCTGACTGCATCAAAGAGTAAGGTAAGGTAATACTGATTCCATGTAGGATTATATACTGGTATTCCTGTGTATGCAGTCCTCCTTATCTGACTGCATCAAAGAGTAAGGTAAGGTAATACTGATTCCATGTAGGATTATATACTGGTATTCCCTGTGTATGCGCAGTCCTCCTTATCTGACTGCATCAAAGAGTAAGGTAAGGTAATACTGATTCCATGTAGGATTATATACTGGTATTCCCTGTGTATGTGCAGTGCTCCTTATCTGACTGCATCAAAGAGTAAGGTAAGGTAATACTGATTCCATGTAGGATTATATACTGGTATTCCCTGTGTATGCGCAGTCCTCCTTATCTGACTGCATCACAGAGTAAGGTAAGGTAATACTGATTCCATGTAGGATTATATACTGGTATTCCCTGTGTATGCGCAGTGCTCCTTATCTGACTGCATCACAGAGTAAGGTAAGGTAATACAGATTCCATGTAGGATTATATACTGGTATTCCCTGTGTATGCGCAGTCCTCCTTATCTGACTGCATCAAAGAGTAAGGTAAGGTAATACTGATTCCATGTAGGATTATATACTGGTATTCCCTGTGTATGCGCAGTCCTCCTTATCTGACTGCATCAAAGAGTAAGGTAAGGTAATACTGATTCCATGTAGGATTATATACTGGTATTCCTGTGTATGCAGTCCTCCTTATCTGACTGCATCAAAGAGTAAGGTAAGGTAATACTGATTCCATGTAGGATTATATACTGGTATTCCCTGTGTATGCGCAGTCCTCCTTATCTGACTGCATCATGAGTAAGGTAAGGTAATACTGATTCCATATAGGATTATATACTGGTATTCCCTGTGTATGTGCAGTCCTCCTTATCTGACTGCATCAAAGAGTAAGGTAAGGTAAGGTAATACTGATTCCATGTAGGATTATATACTGGTATTCCCTGTGCATGCGCAGTCCTCCTTATCTGACTGCATCACAGAGTAAGGTAAGGTAATACTGATTCCATGTAGGATTATATACTGGTATTCCCTGTGTATGCGCAGTCCTCCTTATCTGACTGCATCAAAGAGGAAGGTAAGGTAATACTGATTCCATGTAGGATTATATACTGGTATTCCCTGTGTATGCGCAGTCCTCCTTATCTGACTGCATCAAAGAGTAAGGTAAGGTAATACTGATTCCATGTAGGATTATATACTGGTATTCCCTGTGTATGCGCAGTCCTCCTTATCTGACTGCATCAAAGAGTAAGGTAAGGTAATACTGATTCCATGTAGGATTATATACTGGTATTCCCTGTGTATGCGCAGTCCTCCTTATCTGACTACATCAAAGAGTAAGGTAAGGTTATACTGATTCCATGTAGGATTATATACTGGTATTCCCTGTGTATGCGCCGTCCTCCTTATCTGACTGCATCAAAGAGTAAGGTAAGGTAATACTGATTCCATGCAGGATTATATACTGGTATTCCATGTGTATGCACAGTCCTTCTTATCTGACTGCATCAAAGAGTAAGGTAAAGTAATACTGATTCCATGCAGGATTATATACTGGTATTCCCTGTGTATGCGCAGTCCTTCTTATCTGACTGCATCACAGAGTAAGGTAAAGTAATACTGATTCCATGTAGATTTATATACTGGTATTCCCTGTGCATGCAGTCCTCCTTATCTGACTGCATCAAAGAGTAAGGTAAGGTAATACTGATTCCATGTAGGATTATATACTGGTATTCCCTGTGTATGCGCAGTCCTCCTTATCTGACTGCATCAAAGAGTAAGGTAAGGTAATACTGATTCCATGTAGGATTATATACTGGTATTCCTGTGTATGCAGTCCTCCTTATCTGACTGCATCAAAGAGTAAGGTAAGGTAATACTGATTCCATGTAGGATTATATACTGGTATTCCTGTGTATGCAGTCCTCCTTATCTGACTTCATCAAAGAGTAAGGTAAGGTAATACTGATTCCATGTAGGATTATATACTGGTATTCCCTGTGTATGCAGTCCTCCTTATCTGACTACATCAAAGAGTAAGGTAAGGTAATACTGATTCCATGTAGGATTATGTACTGGTATTCCTGTGTATGCAGTCCTCCTTATCTGACTACATCAAAGAGTAAGGTAAGGTAATACTGATTCCATGTAGGATTATGTACTGGTATTCCCTGTGTATGCAGTCCTCCTTATCTGACTGCATCAAAGAGTAAGGTAAGGCAATACTGATTCCATGTAGGATTATATACTGGTATTCCTGTGTATGCAGTCCTCCTTATCTGACTACATCAAAGAGTAAGGTAAGGTAATACTGATTCCATGTAGGATTATGTACTGGTATTCCTGTGTATGCAGTCCTCCTTATCTGACTGCATCAAAGAGTAAGGTAAGGCAATACTGATTCCATGTAGGATTATATACTGGTATTCCCTGTGTATGCAGTCCTCCTTATCTGACTGCATCAAAGAGTAAGGTAAGGTAATACTGATTCCATGTAGGATTATATACTGGTATTCCCTGTGTATGCAGTCCTCCTTATCTGACTGCATCACAGAGTAAGGTAAGGTAATACTGATTCCATGTAGGATTATATACTGGTATTCCCTGTGTATGCAGTCCTCCTTATCTGACTTCATCAAAGAGTAAGGTAAGGTAATACTGATTCCATGTATGATTATATGCTGGTATTCCCTGTGTATGCAGTCCTCCTTATCTGACTACATCAAAGAGTAAGGTAAGGTAATACTGATTCCATGTAGGATTATGTACTGGTATTCCCTGTGTATGCGCAGTCCTCCTTATCTGACTGCATCAAAGAGTAAGGTAAGGCAATACTGATTCCATGTAGGATTATATACTGGTATTCCCTGTGTATGCAGTCCTCCTTATCTGACTGCATCAAAGAGTAAGGTAAGGTAATACTGATTCCATGTAGGATTATATACTGGTATTCCCTGTGTATGTGCAGTCCTCCTTATCTGACTGCATCACAGAGTAAGGTAAGGTAATACTGATTCCATGTAGGATTATATACTGGTATTCCCTGTGTATGCAGTCCTCCTTATCTGACTGCATCAAAGAGTAAGGTAAGGTAATACTGATTCCATGTAGGATTATATACTGGTATTCCCTGTGTATGCGCAGTCCTCCTTATCTGACTGCATCATGAGTAAGGTAAGGTAATACTAATTCCATGTAGGATTATATACTGGTATTCCCTGTGTATGTGCAGTGCTCCTTATCTGACTGCATCAAAGAGTAAGGTAAGGTAATACTGATTCCATGTAGGATTATATACTGGTATTCCCTGTGTATGTGCAATGCTCCTTATCTGACTGCATCAAAGAGTAAGGTAAGGTAATACTGATTCCATGTAGGATTATATACTGGTATTCCATGTGTATGCGCAGTCCTCCTTATCTGACTGCATCAAAGAGTAAGGTAAGGTAATACTGATTCCATGTAGGATTATATACTGGTATTCCCTGTGTATGTGCAGTCCTCCTTATCTGACTGCATCAAAGAGTAAGGTAAGGTAATACTGATTCCATGTAGGATTATATACTGGTATTCCCTGTGCATGCGCAGTCCTCCTTATCTGACTGCATCACAGAGTAAGGTAAGGTAATACTGATTCCATGTAGGATTATATACTGGTATTCCCTGTGTATGCGCAGTCCTCCTTATCTGACTGCATCAAAGAGGAAGGTAAGGTAATACTGATTCCATGTAGGATTATATACTGGTATTCCCTGTGTATGCGCAGTCCTCCTTATCTGACTGCATCATGAGTAAGGTAAGGTAATACTGATTCCATATAGGATTATATACTGGTATTCCCTGTGTATGTGCAGTCCTCCTTATCTGACTGCATCAAAGAGTAAGGTAAGGTAATACTGATTCCATGTAGGATTATATACTGGTATTCCCTGTGCATGCGCAGTCCTCCTTATCTGACTGCATCACAGAGTAAGGTAAGGTAATACTGATTCCATGTAGGATTATATACTGGTATTCCCTGTGTATGCAGTCCTCCTTATCTGACTGCATCAAAGAGGAAGGTAAGGTAATACTGATTCCATGTAGGATTATATACTGGTATTCCCTGTGTATGCGCAGTCCTCCTTATCTGACTGCATCAAAGAGTAAGGTAAGGTAATACTGATTCCATGTAGGATTATATACTGGTATTCCTGTGTATGCAGTCCTCCTTATCTGACTGCATCAAAGAGTAAGGTAAGGTAATACTGATTCCATGTAGGATTATATACTGGTATTCCCTGTGTATGCGCAGTCCTCCTTATCTGACTACATCAAAGAGTAAGGTAAGGTTATACTGATTCCATGTAGGATTATATACTGGTATTCCCTGTGTATGCGCCGTCCTCCTTATCTGACTGCATCAAAGAGTAAGGTAAGGTAATACTGATTCCATGCAGGATTATATACTGGTATTCCCTGTGTATGCACAGTCCTTCTTATCTGACTGCATCAAAGAGTAAGGTAAAGTAATACTGATTCCATGCAGGATTATATACTGGTATTCCCTGTGTATGCGCAGTCCTTCTTATCTGACTGCATCACAGAGTAAGGTAAAGTAATACTGATTCCATGTAGATTTATATACTGGTATTCCCTGTGCATGCGCAGTCCTCCTTATCTGACTGCATCAAAGAGTAAGGTAAGGTAATACTGATTCCATGTAGGATTATATACTGGTATTCCCTGTGTATGCGCAGTCCTCCTTATCTGACTGCATCAAAGAGTAAGGTAAGGTAATACTGATTCCATGTAGGATTATATACTGGTATTCCCTGTGTATGCGCAGTCCTCCTTATCTGACTGCATCAAAGAGTAAGGTAAGGTAATACTGATTCCATGTAGGATTATATACTGGTATTCCCTGTGTATGCGCAGTCCTCCTTATCTGACTTCATCAAAGAGTAAGGTAAGGTAATACTGATTCCATGTAGGATTATATACTGGTATTCCCTGTGTATGCGCAGTCCTCCTTATCTGACTACATCAAAGAGTAAGGTAAGGTAATACTGATTCCATGTAGGATTATGTACTGGTATTCCCTGTGTATGCAGTCCTCCTTATCTGACTACATCAAAGAGTAAGGTAAGGTAATACTGATTCCATGTAGGATTATGTACTGGTATTCCCTGTGTATGCGCAGTCCTCCTTATCTGACTGCATCAAAGAGTAAGGTAAGGCAATACTGATTCCATGTAGGATTATATACTGGTATTCCCTGTGTATGCGCAGTCCTCCTTATCTGACTACATCAAAGAGTAAGGTAAGGTAATACTGATTCCATGTAGGATTATGTACTGGTATTCCCTGTGTATGCGCAGTCCTCCTTATCTGACTGCATCAAAGAGTAAGGTAAGGCAATACTGATTCCATGTAGGATTATATACTGGTATTCCCTGTGTATGCGCAGTCCTCCTTATCTGACTGCATCAAAGAGTAAGGTAAGGTAATACTGATTCCATGTAGGATTATATACTGGTATTCCCTGTGTATGCGCAGTCCTCCTTATCTGACTGCATCACAGAGTAAGGTAAGGTAATACTGATTCCATGTAGGATTATATACTGGTATTCCCTGTGTATGCGCAGTCCTCCTTATCTGACTTCATCAAAGAGTAAGGTAAGGTAATACTGATTCCATGTATGATTATATGCTGGTATTCCCTGTGTATGCGCAGTCCTCCTTATCTGACTACATCAAAGAGTAAGGTAAGGTAATACTGATTCCATGTAGGATTATGTACTGGTATTCCCTGTGTATGCGCAGTCCTCCTTATCTGACTGCATCAAAGAGTAAGGTAAGGCAATACTGATTCCATGTAGGATTATATACTGGTATTCCCTGTGTATGCATGAGTCCTCCTTATCTGACTGCATCAAAGAGTAAGGTAAGGTAATACTGATTCCATGTAGGATTATATACTGGTATTCCCTGTGTATGTGCAGTCCTCCTTATCTGACTGCATCACAGAGTAAGGTAAGGTAATACTGATTCCATGTAGGATTATATACTGGTATTCCCTGTGTATGCGCAGTCCTCCTTATCTGACTGCATCAAAGAGTAAGGTAAGGTAATACTGATTCCATGTAGGATTATATACTGGTATTCCCTGTGTATGCGCAGTCCTCCTTATCTGACTGCATCATGAGTAAGGTAAGGTAATACTAATTCCATGTAGGATTATATACTGGTATTCCCTGTGTATGTGCAGTGCTCCTTATCTGACTGCATCAAAGAGTAAGGTAAGGTAATACTGATTCCATGTAGGATTATATACTGGTATTCCCTGTGTATGTGCAATGCTCCTTATCTGACTGCATCAAAGAGTAAGGTAAGGTAATACTGATTCCATGTAGGATTATATACTGGTATTCCATGTGTATGCGCAGTCCTCCTTATCTGACTGCATCAAAGAGTAAGGTAAGGTAATACTGATTCCATGTAGGATTATATACTGGTATTCCCTGTGTATGTGCAGTCCTCCTTATCTGACTGCATCAAAGAGTAAGGTAAGGTAATACTGATTCCATGTAGGATTATATACTGGTATTCCCTGTGTATGCGCAGTCCTCCTTATCTGACTGCATCAAAGAGTAAGGTAAGGTAATACTGATTCCATGCAGGATTATATACTGGTATTCCCTGTGTATGCACAGTCCTTCTTATCTGACTGCATCAAAGAGTAAGGTAAAGTAATACTGATTCCATGCAGGATTATATACTGGTATTCCCTGTGTATGCGCAGTCCTTCTTATCTGACTGCATCACAGAGTAAGGTAAAGTAATACTGATTCCATGTAGGTTTATATACTGGTATTCCCTGTGTATGCACAGTCCTCCTTATCTGAGTGCATCAAAGAGTAAGGTAAGGTAATACTGATTCCATGTAGGATTATATACTGGTATTCCCTGTGTATGCACAGTCCTCCTTATCTGACTGCATCAAAGAGTAAGGTAAGGTAATACTGATTCCATGTGGGATCATATACTGGTATTCCCTGTGTATGCACAGTCCTCCTTATCTGACTGCATCACAGAGTAAGGTAAGGTAATACTGATTCCATGTAGGATTATATACTGGTATTCCCTGTGTATGCGCAGTCCTCCTTATCTGACTGCATCAAAGAGTAAAGTAAGGTAATATTGATTCCATGTAGGATTATATACTGGTATTCCCTGTATATGCGCAGTCCTCCTTATCTGACTGCATCAAAGAGTAAGGTAAGGTTACAATGTTACAGATACACATTCTGTCACAGTACATTACATCACATTTATTGTATGTATCATTTCCACACCCGTGATGTAGTAAACTTAGTCTACACTTTCCGTAAGTAGTTGTACACATTATGAGTGTACATTTGTGTGCACATAGTCAGATATATACTGACACAAAAATTTACCTTTGACAAATCAGCATTCAGTGATTTTCTGCTGATGTGCTGTAATGATGCTCACAGGAGTGTCCTCTGCGCTGTAATGAGCAGGGTGGTTGACATACAGCTGCATTTCTTTATTTGACATTTGCATGACAGTATATGTGTATGTGATTGCAATCTGTAGCTTACTTACCTATGCATGTTGATGTCACATGATTGCATATTACTGTGTATGTCTGTTTTATACATGTCCAGTTCTGTGGACATCAGCAATCCATCTGGCCATTTGACATGCATTTTCCATTTGGTTAATTGTATTTCTGTGTGGCTTCTACGTCACCTTGTTTGCTGTTCATATGCATTTGTATTGTATCAACTTACCTTGTCCTGCTTTATCCTGATTCATAAGTTCATAGGTCAGTACTAGGCTAATGGCCCTGGAGCCAACACAAGCCTAGTCCAAGAATATTCTCAGTTGTCCTGTTGCCAGATGTTAGTTCCTTGTGCGTCTATTGAGCAAGGCTGTTGAAGTGATCTCTGGGGTGAATTTCCTGTTACCCATCCATTCGTCAAGATTTCTCTTAAACAGGGCCAGTGAGGTGCTCTGTTTGACATGAATGGAGAGTTTATTCCAGAGTATGGGTAGTCTCTGGGTTAGGAACCTGTCCCTCCAGTAGGTTCTGTTTATTGTGGTGATGATGTTGAGGTCTTTGGATCATGTGGTGTGGGGGGATTGAGACTTTAGGGCATTTGTTAGAGTTCCAGGATCCTCTTTATGAGGAATGTTTGTGGCATCTACAGTTGTTTTAGGTGTCTAATGAGGTACATGCCAAATGGGGCATTGTACTCTATAATGGGTCTAATGAGGGATGAGTAGAGAGGGATTATGACTTCTTTCTTCCTCGATGAGAAACCTTTTTTAATGAGGTGTGCCACATAGAAGGACTTTCTAACTACATTGGCAACATGGTTGTCAAAGGAGAGGTTGCTATCTACTTGTGTCCTTAGATCTCTTATCACACCTTGAGAGTTGAGAGGGCAACTGTCGATGTGGTAGTTCATGGGCACCATGTCTTTCCCCTAAGGGGATGATCATGCACTTTTTAGTACTGAGCTTAAGACCATGATTCTGGCACTAGTTGCTGGTGTCTGTGAGGCCTTTTTGTAGGATGTCTACATCAGCTTCAGAATCAATAATAGCTCCCAGTTTGCAGTCATCTGTGAATTTGGTTAACCAGAGTCCCTTGGTGTTGGCCTGAACTTTAGGACATAGATACCAAACAGGAGAGACCCAGGACAGACCCTTGTGGCACTCCACTTGTAACTGCCCGGAAGATGGATTTGGAGTCCACTACTTTCACCGTGTGGGTTCTGTACTTGAGCCAGTTGGCAACCCATCTTATGAAGTAGGGATTAATGCCTAGGTTAGTGAGTCTGTCAGTGATTCCTGAGTGAGGGATGGTGTCAAAGGCCTTGGATAGATCGAATAGGCTGTATGGACTACCCTGCCTTCATCGACCAATCTGGTGACAGATTCGAAGAATATCAAGTTGAGCAGACATGATTTGCCCTTCACAAACCCAAACTCAAGGGGTTCAGGGTTTAAAGGTTCCCTATATCCCTATTTATGAGGTCCATAATGATGCACTCCATAGCCTTACAGATCAGGCTCATTAGGCTGATAGGGTGGTAGTTTCCAGGGTCAGTAGTAGCTCCCCCTTTGTGGAGTGGAATAACTGTAGTGGTACGCCATTTGGTGGGCACACAGCCAGAAGTGAGGCTGTGGTTGAACAAGGCACTCAGGTGTGGTGCCAATTCCCTTTGTAATTCATGTAGAACACAGCCAGGTATATTATCAGGTCCCATGGAAACTGTATTTTTGGCTTTGGATAGTGCGGCTTTTATCTGTGCAGTCATGATATTGGGGATTTGGCATTTCTCAGGTATTGGGATGGGCCCTTTAGGGGGTGAAGGGGGGTAAATTTTGCACTAGACCTGTCGGGCAAGATATTAGCAATATCTGTTGGTTCAGTATAAGTGGTGCTGTTGTGCAGTGGCTCAGAGCACCTTTTTGTATTGTTATGCAGATTCTTGACATTGCTAAAGAATGCCTTGTGATTATCTTTAGCATAGCAATTTTGTTTTTGTAACTAGCTTTGGTGGATTTGATGAGGGATCTCAGTTTTTTGCTGAGACGTACAAGGGAATTTTTCCAGTTTTGGGACTTTACCCTTTTGTGCAACAGTTTTTTCCTTTTGTTGTAAAGTTTGTTAATGGCAAGGGGCCACCAGATTGTCTTCCCTTTTCTTGGAGGACAGGATCTTGGTTCTGTTTGGTATGGCCTGATCCATGCACTTGTGTAAATGCTCATACAGCACCTTGGTGTATAATTCAGCAGCCATACATACATTCCCCGTTTGCATGGATGGCGTGAAGATTGACACTTCTGCCTTTTGAAGCTCAAAATTAGCTTTGGAGAAGATCTTTACTGTGGTTTCCTTCATGGGGGGGTGAGGGTGGGAATTTGGATAGTGACTGTGATTAACTTGTGGACAGATCTAAACAGAGAGGAGTTGATTAATGGTGTAGAGCAGTGGTCCCCCATGTTTGTAATGACCAAGTCGAGAATGTTTCTACCTCTGGCAGGGGTGATGAGTTGGTCCAGGGCATTGGAATTAATGAATTCCAGAAATCACAAAAAACAAGAATGGCAGAAGGTTGCTGAAAAACAATACACAGGTCGCAGGAAATAGCGTATGATAATTTAATTTCCGCTTTCGTCACAACTTCATCAGAATACGTATTCTGATGAAGTTGTGACAGCAACCTTCTGCCATTCTTGTTTTTTGTGTTTTATTTTGGAGTATTTGGCATCTTTTGGTGAATTCCAGAAATCGTTGGGCAAACAAGTTGGAACAGGAGTAATTTTCTCAGCTAATGGAGGGGTAGTTAAATTCTCCCAGCATAAGGGTATTAGGGTGAACCTTAATGCTTTCCAGAGTTTTCAGGAATGCAGAGTGGGAGTTGTGGGACATTGTGGGGGATCTATAACAGGCTACAACCTGGATTTCAGTTTTATCCAGTGTTAGTTGTACCTGTAGTATCTCTGATACATTGTGTTGGGCAACCAGTCTGGAGGTGTGCGTATCCTTTATGAAGATGGATAAACCACCGCCTTTGGAGCTTTGGTCCACACTTCCTTTAGGGCTTCGGTCCAGATTTAGGGGGTGAAAAGTGTGATATGCAATGAAGCCTGGTAGTGCTGGGGTGCTCTCCAGAGCCTTGAACCAGGTCTCTGTTACTGCACAGAAGTCAATGTTTTCCAGTTTAAGAAGTGACTCGAGCGAGTGCATTTTGAGATTTAGGCTTCTAGTGTTGAGTAGCATAACCTTCAGGTTGTGTTTGCTTGCAGTTGTTATGGTAGTAAATTTGCCTTCAGGCCATTGCCTAAAAAAAGGCATTATAGGGGTGGCAAGAGCCATTGCCAGTATTCAGAATCCTAGGGGTGACAGATGCAGGCCATCTCTGGCAAAGCATTGAGGTCTGTCGATCAGATCATCCCAGTCAGACAGATACTAGATCCCCTTTAAATAACACCAGAAACTTAGCCAATTGTTGAAGTCAGTCATTTTCTTCTAGTATTCTGGTATTATTCTAGGTGATAGTAGGATGCTACTCAGGGCTAGGGTCATACCTGCCTGGGCTACAAGATCCGAGAGCTCCTCCATGTCTCTTTTCATGTAGTACAGGGAGGTATGTCTTAGGTTGTTCACAACAACATGGACAATGGTAGTCATATTTGTACTTGTTGTGGAGAGACCCAAGTGCATGCATTATGTGGCGAATCCTGGCACCCGACAGGCAGCTGACCGTAACTTTCTCCTTATTCAACCTATTGAGTGGGACGTCAGTGTGCCTTACTATTGAGTCACCTATGACTAGTGTATTGGGTAAAATGTTTTGCCGTAGGAGCTTTGGCTCAGTGGCACACTGTTTATGTGGGCTATCTGTCTTGGGGGTTGCTTTAGGATGAGATGGTTGCTTGTGTTTCTGCCTCAGAGGTCTTTGTTGTTTGGGCAGATCTTTATTGAGAGCCTCCACAAAAGTGGGTGTGTGTTTTGTGTTACTATGTGAGAAGTGTGGTGGTGTGTGATCCAGGGAACTATGTGTTCTATGAGGTATGATGTATGTATTAACCATCTCCTCTTGACTGGCTAACCCAGTCTTGGTTTGAAAGAGCGTGGCCTCTAGTTTGGCTATCTACGTGCATCTCTCACAAGTGGTTGTGTTTGGAGGTAGGAGGAGAAGGTTGTCTGTGTACATGAGGCAATTGTTACACTGCCTTAGGATGCCCAGGTTCACCAGGTTAATAGGAGAAAGTGTAGGTAACTGACCTTCAGAAATGCCTGGATAGGTGATTAATTATTTGACAACTGGAGCTGTTTTGCTTCCTTTTAAGTACTGATGCTGTTTTTGTTTCCTTTAAGGATGTTATTTTGTGCTACTAGCAGTTGGTATGCTTACAGTAACAGCTGCAAGAGGTTATGAGCAAGTACTGGGTTTAGAGGTCTGATTTGAGTGCTCAGAGATGAAAGCTAGCAAGATCTAAGGGAAAATTTGAAGAGCAGACTTTAAGGCACTGGTAATAGTTTACCCTAACTTAGCGGCGCTGTGCAATGTGCAAACCTGTGCAAACACGAGTTTTTAAGTCAGAAAGCTGAAAGGGATAGAAGCATCCCAAAATGGCCAATAAAATACAATTCCTGAGCTGGAAATTACTCCTCTAATGACAGATAGGCTGTGCGGAGCTTTCCACTCCCGCTGATAAGTAGAAACACTTCCTTCTATCTCAGCAAGGTCTGGAGAATTCAGAACACAAAATGCAGTCCTGAAATCAGCAAATCTGAGATCTGGACTATTCTAGTTTGAGAAAAACGTGGGAAATGAGCAAGTAGATAGGATTTTTTTTTCATTTTTTTGTTACAGAAACAGAAATACAATAAATGCAGTAGTAAAATTCACTTTTAAGGCTCTAAAAGGCTAGCACACTGATGTGGGCCCATGTTGTCCACCTCCAACCCACCTTCATATTTCCTTATTATTTTTTGCAGTTTTGTTTGCCTTTGCTAAAACTACATTTACCATGTATTAATTTGACATACTAAGTACATGTCACATGTATGCAAATTGTACAATGAAGGACATGTGCACACAAGCTGCTGGCTAATGCTTGCAGTATGTCCTTATTCTCATTATACCTGTGTGTTACATTGTAACTAGTGTACATTGTGGCCATCATACAGATGTAGGACATGTGCACACAAGTCAATGCCTACTGCTTGTGATACATCCTTGTTCTTGTTATACTTGTGTGTTACATTGTAACCAGCATACATTGTGGCCATCATACAGATGTAGGACATGTGCACACAAGTCACTGGCTGCTGCTTGTGATACATCCTTGTTCTTGTTATACTTGTGTGTTACATTGTAGCCAGTGCACATTGTGGCCATCATACAGACGTAGGACATGTGCACACAAGCTGCTGGCTAATGCTTGCAGTACATCCTTGTACTCATACTTGTATGTTACATTGTAACCAGTGTACATTGTGACTATCACACAGATGTAGGGCATGTGCACAAAAGCTGCTGGGTAATGCTTGCAATACGTCCTTGTTCCCGTTATACTTGAGCGTAACTCAGTGTAGTTTTTTGTACATCCTTGTGCACAATCTGCTATATTCATTATTCTGCACTGTTACGTTTTTAACATAATATTATATGTCATTGGTGTGTGCATGTGTATTGACCTTGCTTGCATATACATTTCATGTATGCCACTGACACACACACATACACATGTACACCTATGTGTTGCCTTTAGCATGGCATATGTGTGTAACATAATTAATTCCATTACATGTTTGTTTTGGTTGTGTACACCTATTTGTTTATGTAGCACCCTCTGTTGGTCTTCTGCAGTCTCTATGCTTGGCACTGTGCTTGGTTGTTTGCCTTTCACATGCATGGTTGTAGGTTTGGTTCTGTGCTCTGGAATTATCTACCATTGTTTGACCTGCATTTGCTCATCTGTGCTGTTGCTTGGCTTGTGTTTTCACTAACAGACTACTTGGATATGTGTTTACTGATCTAATGTGTACAGTGATCCTTATTTATTACCCCACAATGCACACTTACCTGTGGTCATACACATCTAGGTATGACTGCCACACAGCCTGAGACATGTGGTAACATGGTAGTACATAGGTAGACAGCTTGAGACATGTGGTAACATGGGAGTACATAGGTAGACAGCCTGAGACATGTGGTAACATGATAGTACATAGGTAGACAGCATGAGACATGTGGTAACATGGCAGTACATAGGTACACAGCCTGAGACATGTGGTAACATGGTAGTACATAGGTAGACAGCCTGAGACATGTGGTAACATGGGAGTACATAGGTAAACAGTCTGAGACATGTGGTAACATGAGAGTACATAGGTAGACAGCCTGAGATATGTGGTAACATGGTAGTACATAGGTAGACAGCCTGAGACATGTGGTAACATGGTAGTACATAGGTAGACAGCCTGAGACATGTGGTAACATGGTAGTACATAGGTAGATTTGTTTTTCTGCATTTCACCATAACTGGTAATACATCCCCACCATGGTTGTTAACGTTCCATAGCCCCTGTTGTGCAATATGCTGTCTGTGTAACTTACCTGCCCTTACTGTTTTTTCCAACCTTTGTCTGTCTTGTCTTGTGCTATTTGTTCTGTGGGTGTATGTTCATAGGTTCTTAGGTAGGTACTAGGCTATTGGCCCTAGGGCCTATAAAAGCCTAGCCAAAAGGTACCCTGGCTTTCACCACCCAAGAAATTATTTTCCTGTGCCACTGTCGAGCAAAGTGACAGAAGTGATCCCCGGGGTGAATTTCCTATCTCCCATCCAATCATCAAGATTTTTCTTCAAGAGTGCTAATGAGGAGCTTTGTTTGTGACTACCTTCACCTCCCCTATCCCTATGTTTACCTTTCCCTCCATTCTTTAAAAAATAAAAAAATGGGGCCTAGTCCTACAAAAAAAGCCCATGCCCATTTGACTTTACCTCAGATTTCCCTATTCCAACATCCTTCTTGTTTGTCCCTCTTCTTCATCCGTACCCCACATCTTCTATTCCATCTCCCACATTCCTTGGGTGTGTGTGATACTTGTGTTCCCGAAAGAGGCCCCAAACCCATTGTTAGTGACTGCTAGCTATGGAAATGTGGCCATCATTACCTTTTACTTTTATTGTTTTTATTAAAAATTTAAGTCCAAGCCAATATTTGTTTAATGTTACATGTATTATGTAGATATCTGTAGTTGTCCCTCAGTTAGGTGTAATGAGTAATGTGAATATATCCATATTACATATAGCTTTGCTGCTTGAAAGCAAATTATTATAAGTTAGTGGATGGCATACGAAAATATCTGTGGTTGTCTGACATGTTTCTGTGTGTACTCCTGCAAATTTATGTTATGAATGCCATGTGTGTGTGTGTGTGTGTGTGTGTGTGTGTGTGTGTGTGTGTGTGTGTGTGCGCGTGTGTGTGTGTGCGTGTGTGTGTGCATGTGTGTGTGTGTCTGTGTGTGTGTGTGTGTGTGTGTGTGTGTGTGTGTGTGTGTGTGTGTGTGTGTGTGTGTGTGTGTGTGTGTGTGTGTGTGTGTGTGTGCGTGCACATGTGTGTGTGTGTGTGTGTGTGTGTGTCTGTGTGTGTGTATGCATGTGTGTGTGTGTGTGTGTGTGTGTGTGTGTGTGTGTGTGTGTGTGTGTGTGTGTGTGTGTGTGTGTGTGTGTGTGTGTGTGTGTGTAAGCGTGCACATGTGTGTGTGTGTGTGTGTGTGTGTGTGTGTGTGTGTGTGTGTTTTCTCATCACAATGAAGTCAGTAACATTTTCTAGTTGTCTGTAACCTTACTGTACAGATTTTGTTATAGTTCTAAACAACCATCAGGATTCCTGAATTGTGATCATCTTTCCATTTGTTTGGTAATGTACAACGTTACTGGACAACGATTTCCTATAATTATGGATTACTTGCACATTTCTATAATGCACTGCTGGAACTCGATACTCTATTGTGCACTGAGGTATTCTGAGTTTCTTGTTGCACACCAGCATATTACAATGTTATCCGCAAGTTTCAGTCTGATATCAGCGTAATGCACTGGATTCTGCGAGTTTTACAGAATCTAGCCCACTATGTATCTGAATCATATCATCAGTGTATGTTTATAAAAAAAGAAGCAAAAATAGCAATGTTTCTAAAAAAATTGTATTTTCTGTCATTTTCCTATGTTATAGCAAAACATTGGTTTGACAGGCCTACACATATTTGAGATTTTGCTGTACATTTTCTATGAAAGTTATTTGCTCGGGCAAAACAAAATGGAAGTATGATTATTGAAGGGTCATTAATTGAAAAGTTTGTAAGAACACCTTGAAGTGGTAGAGACATATTTCTATTTGAATTTAAGGTGGAATTCGGGCCAAAAGACCTTTGAAAACTGACTGCAAAGAACAGCTTCCAATTCTTTTGGAAGAAAAGTAATCAAAGATAATCAAAAACATGAAGAAAATATTCATGTGATTTTTAGACATAAAAGCAATATGTTCTTCTGGAGAACTGTGATGTTATCATTCTTTGTATATACTGAGACATTATACATTTCTTTTTCATAAAAATTAAAGATGCAGTTGCTCCTTCATCTTAAACAGTAGCAGTCCTATCCAATAAAGTTTTATAGATATTTATGCTAGTAATATTCTCTGAAACATTCATGATTAAATGTTGAATCGTTCTGGAGATATGGATTTGTGACTACACATCATCAGAAAATAGCCCAAAAAAGCCAGAATTCCGGGGACAGATCTACTGAAAAATGCTCAACAGTTAAGGGATTCTCTAGTTTGTGGACACATTTGTGGAGGTGTAAGATTAGTGAGGTCTGGGTATTTAACAGCAGTGAATGATAGATATAAATTACCATGCAGGAGTCTTCAGAAGTGTAGGGACATATCATCATCAGAAGTGCAGCTGGTTCAACCTGTGCCCTGGGATGGTACCATAAACCAGCACCCACCCCTCAGCTCTTCAAGTGAAAAGCAAAAAAAAAAACACTTCACTGTAACAAGATGATTGTTACAATGTAAGTGATTGGTTTATTACAATTAAATCTACACCACCCCCAGCTCTTCCACTGAAGACCAAAATTAAAAAAATGGATGATCCTTTTACTGGCACAGCAATCAGGTGGCCAGATGCATGACAATCCTCCCCTTCACTAATACACAGCCATTCAGGTCCTGTTTCTGTGCCTGCCCCAATGTTGTTCAACATATTTTATTTAAATTTTCTTGATTTAAATTTTAGCAACTGTTAGCAAACAGCTGCTACAGTTTATACCCTGCCTACAGAGAGTACTACAGTGCTCATGTTTTAGTTTAAGTTTTTAAAGTGTGGCAAACAGTTGCTACACTTTATAACTTCTTTGCGCGGAGCACTACAGCTCTCACATTTTAGTAAAAATTTGTTTTTTTTTTTGTTCTTTTTAAAATGTAGCAAACTGCTTGCTACAAATGTAACAAACAGTTGCTCCAATTCATACCCAGCCTGCACAGAAGTCTAAAGCACACAGGTTTTACTTAAACAAATAAATGTATGTATATGGGTCTACTTCAAAAGACTGACAAACCAAAAGACTGACTCCCAGAAGACTGAAAATTCAAAATAATGAAAAAATTTTGAATGCAGGGGGCAAGCCCCCTGCACCCCTCATGTGGGGGGGCTGCACCACCCACACCCCCTGCTAACTATATATACTAACTCCAAGATCACACAACAGTGGAGATGGAGCAAGTTCCATCATTCAGTATTTTGAATTTTTAGTCTTTTGGAATTCAGTCTTTTGGTTTTTCAGTGATCTGAAGTAGGTCCATATATATATATATATATATATATATATATATATATATATATATATATATATATATATATATATATATATATATACAGTTTTAAACTCTAGCTAAAATTGCACAAACCAAGGTTAACATCCAAATGTTATCTTCACCATCAGATGTGTAGCTGGTTCAGCCAGTGCCCTGGGATGGTACCGTGAACCAGCACCACCCCCTCAGCTCTTCAAGTGAAGAGAAAAAGAAAAGCACTTCACTGTAACAAGCTGATCACTAATTTCTAAGAGACTGGCTTATTACAGCTAGATCTACGACTCTCCCCACCTCTTCCATTGAAAGTGATTGGCTTATTACAGTTAGATCTACGACTCTCCCCACCTCTTCCATTGAAAGTGACTGGCTTATTACTGCTAGATCTACGACTCTCCCCACCACTTCCATTGAAAGTGATTGGCTTATTACACCTAGATTTACGACTCTCCCCACCTCTTCCATTGAAAGTGATTGGCTTATTACAGTTAGCTCTATGACTCTCCCCACCTCTTCCACTGAAAGTGACTGGCTTATTAGTTAGATGCACGACTCTCCCCACCTCTTCCATTGAAAATAATTGGCTTATTACAGTTAGATCTATGACTCTCCCCACCTCTTCCACTGAAAGTGATTGGCGTATTACAGTTAGATCTATGACTCTCCCCACCTCTTCCATTGAAAGTGATTGGCTTATTACACCTAGATTTATGACTCTCCCCACCTCTTCCATAGAAAGTGATTGGTTTATTACAGCTAGATCTATGACTCTTCCCACCTCTTCCATTGAAAGTGATTGGCTTATTACAGTTAGATCTATGACTCTCCCCACCTCTTCCATTGAAAGTGATTGGCTTATTACAGTTAGATCTACAATTCTTCCCACCACTTCCATTGAAAGTGATTGGCTTATTACAGTTAGATCTATGACTCTCCCCACCTCTTCCATTGAAAATGACTGGCTTATTAGTTAGATGCACGACTCTCCCCACCTCTTCCATTGAAAATAATTGGCTTATTACAGTTAGATCTATGACTCTCCCTACCTCTTCCATTGAAAGTCATTAGCTTATTAGTTAGATCTACAAATCACCCCACCTGTTCCATTGAAAGTGATTGGCTTATTACAGTTAGATCTATGACTCTCCTCACCTCTTCCATTGAAAGTGATTGGCTTATTACAGTTAGATCTACAACTCTCCCCACCACTTCCATTGAAAGTGATGGCCTATTACAATTAGATCTATGACTCTCCCCACCTCTTCCATTGAAAGTGATTGGCTTATTACAGTTAGATCTATGACTCTCCCCACCTCTTCCATTGAAAGTGATTGGCTTATTAGTTAGATCTACGACTCTCCCCACCTCTTCCATTGAAAGTGATTGGCTTATTACAGTTAGATCTATGACTTTCCCCACCTCTTCCAAGATCTATGACATTCCCCACTTCTTCCTTTGAAAGTAAGTGGCTTATTACAGTAAGATCTATGACTCTCCCCACCTCTTCCATTGAAAGTGATTAGCTTATTAGTTAGATCTACAACTCACCCCACCTCTTCCATTGAAAGTGATTGGCTTATTACAGTTAGATCTATGACTCTCTCCACCTCTTCCATTGAAAGTGATTGGCTTATTATAGTTAGATCTATGACTCTCCCCAGCACTTCCATTGAAAGTGATTGGCTTATTACAGTTAGATCTATGACTCTCCCCACCTCTTCCATTGAAAGTGATTGGCGTATTAGTTAGATATACGACTCTCCCCACCACTTCCATTGAATGTGATTGGCTTATTACAGTTAGATCTACGACTCTCCTCACCTTTTCTATTGAAAGTGATTGGCTTATTAGAGTTAGATCTATGACTATCCCCACTTCTTCATTGAAAGTGATTAGCTTATAAGTTAGATCTACAACTCACCCCACTTCTTCCATTGAAAGTGATTGGCTTATTACAGTTAGATCTACGACTCTCCCCACCACTTCTATTGAAAGTGATTGGCTTATTACAGTTAGATCTATGACTCTCCCCACCTCTTCCATTGAAAGTTATTGGCTTATTACAGTTAGATCTACAACTCTCCCCACCTCTTCCAAGATCTATGACTTTCCCACCTCTTCCATTGAAATTAATTGGCTTATTAGAGTTAGAGCTATGACTCTCCCAAACTCTTCCATTGAAAGTGATTGGCTTATTACAGTTAGATCTATGACTTTCTCCACCTCTTCCCAGATCTATGACTTTCCCCACATCTTCCATTGAAAGTGATTGGCTTATTACAGTTAGATCTATGACTCTCCCCACCTCTTCCATTGAACGTGATTGGCTTATTAGTTAGATCTATGACTCTCCCCATCTCTTCCATTGAACATGATTGGCTTATTAGTTAGATCTACGACTCTCCTCATCTCTTCCATTGAAAGTGATTGGCTTATTACAGTTAGATCTATGACTCTCCCCTCCTCTTCCATTGAAAGTGATTGGCTTATTACAGCTAGATCTATGATTCTCCCCACCACTTCCATTGAAAGTGGTTGGCTTATTAGTTAGATCTACGACTCTCCCCATCTCTTCCATTGAACGTGATTGGCTTATTAGTTAGATCTATGACTCTCCTCACCTCTTCCATTGAAAGTGATTGGCTTATTACAGTTAGATCTATGACTCTCCCCACCTCTTCTATTGAAAGTTATTGGCTTATTACAGCTAGATCTACGATTCTCCCCACCACTTCTTCATTGAAAGTGATTAGCTTATTACAGTTAGATCTATGACTCTCCCCACCTCTTCCGTTGAAAGTGATTGGCTTATTACAGTTAGATCTATGACTCTCCCCACCTCTTCCAAGATCTATGACTTTCCCCACCTCTTCCATTGAAAGTGATTGGCTTATTACAGTTAGATCTATGACTCTCCCCACCTCTTCCATTGAAAGTGATTGGCGTATTATTTAGATATACGACTCTCCCCACCACTTCCATTGAATGTGATTGGCTTATTACAGTTAAGATCTACGACTCTCCTCACCTTTTCTATTGAAAGTGATTGGCTTATTAGAGTTAGATCTATGACTCTCCCCACTTCTTCATTGAAAGTGATTAGCTTATAAGTTAGATCTACAACTCACCCCACTTCTTCCATTGAAAGTGATTGGCTTATTACAGTTAGATCTACGACTCTCCCCACCACTTCTATTGAAAGTGATTGGCTTATTACAGTTAGATCTATGACTCTCCCCACCTCTTCCATTGAAAGTTATTGGCTTATTACAGTTAGATCTACAACTCTCCCACCTCTTCCAAGATCTATGACTTTCCCACCTCTTCCATTGAAATTAATTGGCTTATTAGAGTTAGAGCTATGACTCTCCCAAACTCTTCCATTGAAAGTGATTGGCTTATTACAGTTAGATCTATGACTTTCCCCACCTCTTCCCAGATCTATGACTTTCCCCACATCTTCCATTGAAAGTGATTGGCTTATTACAGTTAGATCTATGACTCTCCCCACCTCTTCCATTGAACGTGATTGGCTTATTAGTTAGATCTATGACTCTCCCCATCTCTTCCATTGAACACGATTGGCTTATTAGTTAGATCTACGACTCTCCTCATCTCTTCCATTGAAAGTGATTGGCTTATTACAGTTAGATCTATGACTCTCCCCTTCTCTTCCATTGAAAGTGATTGGCTTATTACAGCTAGATCTATGATTCTCCCCACCACTTCCATTGAAAGTGATTGGCTTATTAGTTAGATCTACGACTCTCCCCATCTCTTCCATTGAACGTGATTGGCTTATTAGTTAGATCTATGACTCTCCTCACCTCTTCCATTGAAAGTGATTGGCTTATTACAGTTAGATCTATGACTCTCCCCACCTCTTCTATTGAAAGTTATTGGCTTATTACAGCTAGATCTACGATTCTCCCCACCACTTCTTCATTGAAAGTGATTAGCTTATTACAGTTAGATCTATGACTCTCCCCACCTCTTCCGTTGAAAGTGATTGGCTTATTACAGTTAGATCTATGACTCTCCCCACCTCTTCCAAGATCTATGATTTTCCCCACCTCTTCCATTGAAAGTGATTGGCTTATTACAGTTAGATCTATGACTCTCCCCACCTCTTCCACTGAAAGTGATTGGCTTATTAGTTAGATCTACGACTCTCCCCATCTCTTCCATTCAAAGTGATTGGCTTATTACAGTTAGATCTACAACTTTTCCCACCTCTTCCATTGAAAGTGATTAGCTTATTAGTTAGATCTACAACTCACCCCACCTCTTCCATTGAAAGTGATTGGCTTATTACTGTTAGATCTATGACTCTCTCCACCTCTTCCATTGAAAGTGATTGGCTTATTACAGTTAGATCTATGACTCTCCCCACCACTTCTATTGAAAGTGATTGGCTTATTACAGTTAGATCTATGACTCTCCCCACCTCTTCCATTGAAAGTGATTGGCTTATTACAGTTAGATCTACAACTCTCCCCACCTCTTCCAAGATCTATGACTTTCCCACCTCTTCCATTGAAATTAATTGGCTTATTACAGTTAGATCTATGACTCTCCCAAACTCTTCCATTGAAAGTGATTGGCTTATTACAGTTAGATCTATGACTTTCCCCACCTCTTCCCAGATCTATGACTTTCCCCACATCTTCCATTGAAAGTGATTGGCTTATTACAGTTAGATCTATGACTCTCCCCACCTCTTCCATTGAACGTGATTGGCTTATTAGTTAGATCTATGACTCTCCCCATCTCTTCCATTGAACATGATTGGCTTATTAGTTAGATCTACGACTCTCCTCATCTCTTCCATTGAACGTGATTGGCTTATTACAGTTAGATCTATGACTCTCCCCACCTCTTCCATTGAAAGTGATTGGCTTATTACAGCTAGATCTACGATTCTCCCCACCACTTCCATTGAAAGTGATTGGCTTATTACAGTTAGATATATGACTTTCCACACCTCTTCCATTGAAAGTGATTGGCTTATTACAGTTAGATCTATGACTCTCCCCACCTCTTCCATTGAACGTGATTGGCTTATTAGTTAGATCTACGACTCTCCCCATCTCTTCCATTGAACGTGATTGGCTTATTACAGTTAGATCTACAACTTTTCCCACCTCTTCCATTGAAAGTGATTAGCTTATTAGTTAGATCTACAACTCACCCCACCTCTTCCATTGAAAGTGATTGGCTTATTACTGTTAGATCTATGACTCTCTCCACCTCTTCCATTGAAAGTGATTGGCTTATTACAGTTAGATCTATGACTCTCCCCACCACTTCCATTGAAAGTGATTGGCTTATTACAGTTAGATCTATGACTCTCCTCACCTCTTCCATTGAAAGTGATTGGCTTATTACAGTTAGATCTACAACTCTCCCCACCTATTCCAAGATCTATGACTTTCCCACCTCTTCCATTGAAATTAATTGGCTTATTACAGTTAGATATATGACTCTCCCCGCCTTTTCCATTGAAAGTGATTGGCTTATTACAGTTAGATCTATGACTTTCCCCACCTCTTCCCAGATCTATGACTTTCCCCACCTCTTCCATTGAAAGTGATTGGCTTATTACAGTTAGATCTACGACTCTCCCCACCTCTTCCATTGAACGTGATTGGCTTATTAGTTAGATCTACGACTCTCCCCATCTCTTCCACTGAATGTGATTGGCTTATTAGTTAGATCTATGACTCTCCTCACTTCTTCCACTGAAAGTGATTGGCTTATTACAGTTAGATCTATGACTCTCCCCACCTCTTCCATTGAAAGTGATTGGCTTATTACAGCTAGATCTGCAATTCTCCCCACCACTTCCATTGAAAATGATTGGCTTATTACAGTTAGATCTATGACTCTCCCACCTCTTCCATTGAAAGTGATTGGCTTATTACAGTTAGATCTATGACTCTCCCCACCTCTTCCATTGAAAACTAAAAAAACTAAAAAAGTGGATGTTTCTCGTACTCCTTGCTATAGTTTACACCACACATGGAGCACTTAGGATTCAGATTAGACCACAAAGCTGGTACTGCATTAAAGACAGATTGGTATCAACTGATTATGCTCCCCCCAACACTTTGCACACAGGGCAGTTGCTCCTGCCCCCCACCCTTGCTATGGTATTACTAATCATTATGAAATCCATTTCATTTTCTACGTGTGGTTGGGGTGTCACATCAACTTTTTCCATCTCTCTCGATTCAGCGCCACTACCTACCTGCTTTGACAGTCATGCCTTACTGTTACAAGTCTTCACTACACAATCCATCCATCTCTTTGCTGGACACCCTAATTTCCTCTTGCTTTCTTCCTGTCTGTCCCAAATTTCTTCACCAGATTGTTTTCTGTATTCCTGCACGTGTGCACAAACCACAGTAATCTGGTCTCTGACTTTCTCTGTAATTGGAGCTACCTTGGTTTCTGCTCTGATGTCCTAATTTTTTCATCTATTCCACACTGTGCATCCCACCACCTGTCTCAGGTACTTAATATACATAACCTGTAGCTTCCTCAACTGCTGTGCCTTCACTGTCCATGTTTTTTGCTATACAATAGTAATGGTTGCATCACTGGTTCATACTCTTTACTTTTCAGTTTGTTTGGCATTCTTCTGTCACACACTCCCCCTGACACTGTCTGACTTTTGGCTACAGCCCCTCTGATTCTAGCCATCATAGGTTCATAGGTGTGTACTAGTCTAATGGCCCAGGAGCCTATATAAGCCAAGCCCAAGAAGATTTCCTGGCATTATGCCACCCAAAGTTAATTCCCAGTGCCCCTGTTAATCAAAAGGTTATCCAACAGAAAAAAGCATCAGGAAAAGCTAATGCTTTCCAAGAAATTAGGCCAGCATCAAAAGCTAAGGATAATTACAAATCCTTCCTTAAGAAGGTCAGGAAGTTATAAAATATCACCCAATGTTACTCAGAACTCATTTAAAATGATGCAACTTACACAGATTTTGGGGGTACTACAAATATACAGGACAACAAATTCAATGCCAACTTTACCCAGAGACATCTATAATAAACCCTCAGGTGCTGCAAAACCACCTGCTATTCCAAAATAACACTTGTTAAAAGTACTTTGCTGAAACAAAAATATGTCCATTATGCAACCTGAAAACATATCAGGCTTCCTCATAAACAGCATTTAACATGCATCGGTTGACTCGCTCTGACCTGAGCTTATCTACTTGCTTTGTCCCAGAGGCTTGGTGCACAGCAGCTACAATGACTCTTCACAAAGGTAGGCGCACCACAGCCTCCAGGAATTACAGATCTGTCAGCCTGATAAACCTTATCTGCAAGGACATCTAACGGGTCATAACAGATGGTATTAGAAACCAAAAACCCTTGGAGAAAGTAAACCAACAGTAAGATATAAAATATCACATCTGACTTAAGCCACAGCGCTTTGACTTTGTTCAGGCTAGAGCACATGGAATTAATTTTTTATGCATTTTTGAGAGGGTAAAGCAAGGTGTGGACAATGGTCACACTGTCCACAGAGCACATCTTGACTTTGCCAAAGCATTTGCTACAACATCACATGACAACATTATTAACAAGCTAAATGCACTCTAAACTGATCCCTTTGTAGTTAGCTGGGTGACAAACTGGCTGAGGGATACAACCCACACTTACAGGGTGGAAGGTGTATCCCCAGACATTATGAAAGTAATCAGTAGCATATCACAGAGTTCCAGTCTGTGTTCTCTGCTCTTCAGCATATCCTTCTCTGATCTCCAAATCAAAAAAAGGAACTATAATTAACCATATCTGCCAACTTCTGTAAACTGGGTGCTATAACCGAATATCCTTCGGATATGCAGAAGACGTAAATTAACTTAACCAGGTTACTAGCTGATGTGCTGAAAATGGAATGAAATGAAACTCTAAAAAAATTTAATATTGTTTCACTTTGGAAACAAACCTTCCACCAAGTTTGCAGTACAGAAAACACATCACTCCACAATGAAGATATGTCACCATGAACCATGGAAACTAAGTAGCAAACTCCCTGTTCTTTGAGATCATGTTACTGCATTGGTCAGGAAATCCTTCTCTCACACAGCTGATTCCAAAAAAGTCCCTCTAGGTCCAAAGAAGTCCTGAACTATCTATATTCTGCACTTATCAGGCCCATCACAGAATACAATGCCTCATTTGGGTTGCATGTTAATACACATATAAAGCAGTTCAAGAGACAACAAGGATTCCCTACAAAAAAGAAGACTAAAGGACCTGGTATAACAAGAGAGGCTGGAGGCCTTGTCCCTGTATGCAGTGTAGTACAGACTCCGTATGAGCAATCAGTGCTTTGCTTTCTAAGCTAATTGGGATCTGGCAGTCCGAGATCTCTAAAGTCTCCCCAAAAGCAACATCCTGGCAACACTGAAATAAGAGATTTGAACCTTCTTCAGCAAATACAGAGATGATATTGGAAAGCCATATTTGTCAGATAGATACTACCCCTTCTCCGAAATAACCTTCCTCTCCAAATCAAGAAATGTGGC